>NC_140925.1:17856972-17886470 GCF_045865225.1 Trachurus japonicus
AATTTGTTATTTATAGATTCTATTGTCAGCAATGCATTCTAATATGAAAGCTGACTGTGTTGGATTTGCTGTGATTAGAGGTGAGATTTGAAACACTGAAATGTTACAAACTGTGTATGTTGTATGGAGTCAGAGTTGAGCGGTGATTTTGGGGCTGTCAGGGTGCAAAATTAATACCAGCTGCCACCCACATGATGAAAATTTAAATTCGCATGTGCTAAATGCAGATTATCATATTCTTTATCATCTCCAATTCATTGTTTTTTTTAATTATTATGTGTGTGTCAATGCTGTATCACCACTGAGGATGCAGCTAATTATTGAGTCATCTATCAACTGCATAATCTAGTCAAAATGTTGTGTAAGAAAAGTGGAAAAAGCTGAAAATGTCCATCCAGTGTATGTCCTTAAATGAAATAACAATCTGAGAAACATTCAATGGGAGTCAACATTTATGACTCTGATGTAAACTAATGTATCAAATTTGATGTATTTCTACTTGAATTTTGAAGTTCTCAAAACTAGAATTTGGTAAAACAAACAGAATGACTTGCATATTGTGGGATGCGCAGCAGCTGCCAGATGTTTTGTCCAGTGCTAAATAAAAAGCTTTCTAATGTACTGCTGTCAATTGATCTCATAAATAATAGAAACACCTTCTCATCATCCATTTCATGCTATTGCACTCGGTTTGAACTAGATCTGTGTTGTGCTTCCTAAACTTCAGCATTTGAGAACACCAGAGTGGAGACACTGAGAACTTGATAGTGTTTCATGCATATGGAAGGAGTTGGGAGTTAGAAATTGTGCAATACAAACACATGGGACAAACTGACCTATATGGACAAAACAACAGTCCTGTGATTTTTTTATTAACAATGCCCCATGAGGGAAATTTGGATGAAAATTATGATGAAATTAACATTTTCCAGCAAGCCTGCTCCAAAGAGCAGAATACTTATACACACAGTACTTCATATAAGGCTCACAGGGCCAGTTTCTGCCAAAACATTAATTTCTAGGAGGCTAGGCCAGATGAGATTTTAAACAGCTACTCATGGTGAGCTAAAGTATGAGGTAGTATATGAAAAACTTACTTTATATTAAATGCACAGCATGTACTCTTTTGCTGCCAGGGGTCTCAATCAAAACAAAGACAGTATTGGGTGACATCATGAAGCATGGGATCATGGGAGTTGTTGTTTTCACCACCATGGCCTTAAGCTGCTCCATGTTGAGATTCCTCAGTGTCAGTGACTCAGGAAATCAAACCAAACCTGTGATTTTAACTGTTTAGTTTTATCAGTGGACATGAGTCTGTGGGTGGGGGGTGGGGGGTGGGGGGTGGGGGCTGGTGGAGGTTGAGACTGCTGCAAACCTTGATCTCAAATGTTTCTCTAATAACTTATGCAACCAGATGTTCAGATGGTTTTTGCCAGCAGCCAAATTACATGCAGAGTGTTCCTCCTCACCGTAACAAACCGAGCAGGGCATTAAGGCAGTGTAGCAACCCAGTTTAACTTTAGAATGAGTGACTTTGAAGGACACAAGGTGTATCAGTGTGACTGGATATTAGACCATTGATAATTAAGGATTCAGACATCTAAAAGCCTACATCTGGTCAAAATACGTAGTTGTAAAAAGACAGCGTCATAAAACTGAATAAAGGTCAACCACAACACCAACACATGTGCATAGGGGATATGATAGGTGACAAAATGAAACATGATTAGAACCACATTTTTCTCTATGTTTTAGAAATCTTGACATTTTTTAACATGGAACAGTTATATACCAACGAAATACAGTATTTAAAGTGTGGGTATCTATAGCTACTACTGCATCAAAAGTATGAGATACCATTCTAATTTCAGTCTTTTTAGTCAAAATTTGATTTAAAAAAAGTCTAAATCAGGCAGTTGTAAGCCAAGATCCGTAATTAAAACAACCACCAAAAAGCCACAGATTTGACTTTTTTTCCTGTTGTGTTTTTAAATAGGTCAAACTCATGGCTATAAGTCAAACTTTAACTTAAATAGTCAAAATTGTCAACTAATAAGTCAAACTTTAACTTACCAGCTGCTGTTATCAGATACTATAACAGAGTTCCAATACAGTGAGGCAGTAAGGTATACAGAAAAAAAAAAGATTTCGACACACATACACACCTGTATCTAATGTACCGTAATTGTGCCTGCAAAAGTGGACACCTGTGGTAACTGACTGATTGCTTAATTGAGTCCCTTTCTAAACCTGAGCTCCACTCACCTTGAAGGCGATGTCATAAAACTCTCCACTGTTGCTGATGGAGGGTCTGCTGGGATAAACCAGTCCGGAGGACGGAGCGGCAGCGACGGCCAGTCCTTTCCCTGTCCTCCCGCTGTCTCTGCCGCTGCTCGGCGACGCCTTGGGGCTCTTGGAGCTCCCTTTGCCTTTCACTGCCTTCTTCCTGGACATGGCTTTGGTCACTTGTTCAGCTCCGAATTAAATAAGGCAAAAGAGCGAGGAGGAGAGGAGGACGAGGTGGCTTTCTTTCAGTCTTCAGTACTTTCCTCGTGGAGTTGGGTTCGAGGCGCGATAAGGCGAAAGAAGTTCACCTGTGCGTCAAAATCATGACTGTGCGTAAAGCCTCGACTGATACCGGTTTCGCCAACAAAATACTGACTATGAGGCGAGACAGCTGTTGTCCGGCTGGTGCAGCTGGAAGGCGATGAATCTGAAGTCAGCTTCACAATGTAAACAGCTCCCTCTCTCGTGTTGTGGTGCTGGGAGCGCATGAAGGCATGGCTGTTACGGTGCGCGTCTGTGGAAAATCCACCCCAAAACATAATTGACATACATTTCCCATAGGAGTGGACTATTACTGATATCAATAGCCTTTCAAATCTGTAAAAATCAGGGAAGTTATATACTATGGGTTAATTTATTTTGAATAGTCTATCCAAATTATATCTATTTGAATTCTTCCAGGGTAGAATCAGCACCTCTGAGCATAACAGCTGTACATTTTCAATGTGTTTTATGATGAACTATCTGTAGATCAGCTTGATAATTTGTTCATCTTCCAGAAACAGTGGGCTCATTTTATTTTAACTAGTGCATTTTTTTCCCATCAGTAGACCAGGTATTGGAATTCTGTTTTAGGGTGTATTTTTTTTCCTTTTAAAGGTGCAGCTTGGCGTTGATTGGAGGGGTACCATATAAGTTTTGGATGGATGGAGCCTAGGAATAAAAGGTTGGATAGAAAGCAACTTGATTCAATGTACTATTAGGCCTATGTGTTTCCAGTTGTTGTGCCACCAAATTTCCATATTTGTCACGGATTGAAATTTTCAACTTTTAACCTGTGAAGCACTTAGTGTTACTTTTTTTTTCTTTTTTCTATTAAAGGTGCTAAAGCTTAAATTGAATTGTTTGCCTTTTTTTTTTTTTACAAGCATACATGCATTACCTGCATCTTTCTGTCTGCCCAATGAGATTTGATCCATTTGTGATGCTCCATAAACTTGAGGTGTGAGCTGAGGACAATACTGTAACTGATAAAGGCCACAAGTGAAAAAGCATCAATGTAATACAGTTCTTCTGTTTACTGCAAGCGTTTGCCAAAGTTATACCAAAAGTCACACAATACAATAAATCCCAGGTTATGTGAAAGCACCATGACTCACTCCTTGTCTTTAATAGAAATACTATTTTTGCTGTCATTTTCCTACGTCCATTGTGGTGATACATACTCTAAAGCGTTTGACGTAACCATGGAAAAAAAAGGATGATCTGTCCACTGCACTGGTGACTCATTTCCTGGGATGTATGTTTGATTGTAGCTTGTCTCCACTAGGGAACACTTGCTAAGCATCTTTTTCCATCCACTTTAATCTACAATCTGCTTTACAATCTGTTTTAAACTTTCACAGCTGAGAGGCGCCCAGTGCAACCAGTAGGCGATAGACATCTCTACTTACAGACAACTTTCCATTGATGCATCTATGATGTGATTCACTCACTCTTTCTGTCCAGACTTTCCCAGCAGTGAATCGTACCAACAACCCACACCCCTTTTGGTCATAACCAGCCTTTGAGCATCTCTGCCGCCCCCACTTTAATATTATATCATAGAAAAAAAAAAACTGGGAAAATGCCATGAGCCAAACTGAGCTGTGGAGATGAGACAGACAAATGTCCCTGCTGTCTGTTACACAATCGAGGCACAAAATAAATGGCGTGTGATCCATCGTGCAATCTGTAAGTTAACAATCAAAGTCACATAAAACTGCAAGAAAGGCTGCAAGAGTAATTCTGCCAGGAAATGTATTAGCGGCAAACACAGCAAACAGGATGCAGATACGTTTGATGAGGAGGCTATTAAAAACAGCCATGCTGTGTAAGTAGTGCATTGTCAAAACCAATGAGCTGCAAGCAACAAGAGCACACACCCTCAGTGACGTGACACTGATTGGACTAGCATGTAATCCATGCCATAGTGTATTAAAGTGCTGAATCTCAGCTAGGCTATATGTTCTTGAGTAGTTGGACAGATAAACATGCAGTCAAACAAGATGCAATATTTTCTGGGAGGCCCTTTACAGTCGTTGCTGTGCAGTCTGTGACCCACAGACATTGGCAGGCTCTATGTATGTATCTTCTGTGGCGATTCTCCCCCAGGTGTTCACTGCAGCCTCCTCCAGCTCTTGCTTTTTCTGGGGTGTCTGCCTTCAGATGACTGATTCAGCCAGTCGAGGATATTTAACCTCTTCATGCCTTGAAATGCTCTGTGGTTGCTTTGACCATGTGTTTAGGGTGGTTTCTCTGCTCATTGAAGAAATGTGGTCTGATTTGTTTTGACACATTTGGCTGAAGGTGACCACACAGACTGCTCCTGTTGACGTCTGCATTCAACCTGTTGCTTTCATCAGCAGTTGAAATCATCAATAAATGCCAGTGCTCCACATTCAAAATGCAGCCATGTATTTCCAAGCCACCACAGGGCCACCAAGTTTGACGGATGAGGTGGTGACTTTGGGTTATGAGCTGTTCCCTTTTTCTCCACACTGTCCCCTTTCTTTCATTTTGATAGTTGTTTTATAATTTCAAAGGATTTCACAACTTTACCAGGTATTTTACTGTGAATTGTCTAATGTGATGGTCATAAAATGTTCTCCTCATTGCTGAAAATGAACCATGGTCATCAGCTAGACTTGTGCTTCCCAGTCTTCCAGGTTATTTGCTATTTTCTAATACTCCTGTGTGCACCTGCTTTGTCTGTTCTAATGTTTTTGTTTTTTGCCAAAACATTATTTTCTTCACATGTATGGTCACATCTTTAAATACATTCACACATTTGGTTCAGTTCGGCCCTCAGGCTGCCATTTCTACAGAGGTTATAGCATGGTCAACCTGCTTAATGAAAAAATGTCAACACATGACAGGCCTGCTGAGTTGTATTTGCTGATTAAAAGTGACTATAGCTATATATGTTCGATAGTTATATATACCATAACTATCGAACAACATGTTTCACCTGAAATACTGTACAACAGGCTGCCTCAGACAAAACTGGGGATTGGCTGCCCTCTGCAGGACTTACTGTAGTATCACAGATCCAGTACTTGTTCTGTCCAAACCAGTGGTCCACAACTTTAAAAATCCAGCAACAGGTTTGGATGAAAAATGTCAAAAGCAACGAATGGATTATAAAAATGTTTTGATCTAAACTCAAGTTAACACCTGAGTCTCAAAGCTGGAGACTTGACAAAGTGACATCACTGAAAGTCATCCCTCATGCTCAGAACTCTTCCCACATTCTATCACTATCACTGTTCATCCCTACTGATTAAGCTTTAAATAAAAAGAAAGAAAGAAAGAAAGTAGATTTAATCTTCATGAATGTATGGATGACCTGGTTGCCTATAAGGACATGGTTGAAAATGCATTGATGTGCATTTACGTATGGAGATCAATATATATGGACAGTGATGTCACACAAAATGACTGAACCAGAGAAGGAGGGCAGCAATGTGACAGGACACATATATCGCAAAACTTGACAAATTAAACATAGCAGACCTTTCTCATGGTCACAGGGTTCTTTACATGAGTAATGAAACAGCAGAAGTAGACAATATTCCAGACCTGCAGTATCCTGACATCTACAATTACATTTTTACCTTGTCTTACTCTGTAGATCTCTCTGAAAGCCTACAAGAGTCACAATGTTCAGCCGGCGAAAAGAGTTATCTGTTAGCAATCGTTTGCTTGGCAGTCATGTGAAAAGCGCACTTTCCTGCTAATTGTTTTGATTTTGATTGTCAACTACGATTGTTGGACGTCAGCAACCAGAGCTCCATAATATGCTTTTAAAATGCTTTTAATATGCTACCAGATATCCTTTTCATGTTTGCAAACCCATTTGTTCTTTTCATCAGGATTTTAATTTGACAAATAGATCTGTATCCAATCATGGCATCATTTGTATACATTTACATCTTGTAACATTAAATACAGATTTATGGCAGTTCTATAAACATCAATAATTCCTACATCTTTAAAAAATATCAAACATATACGTAAATCAAACTGTGAAACTGAGCAGAAACATAACATACCTCCGCATCAATTTTAATGAAAGGCAACAATTAGACAATAATCAAGGTTTCTGAAACAAAAACTACACACAAATTCAAAGTGTTTACAAGCGTTTCTGTCAGTGGAAAAAAGCAATGGCAACAATAAAAAAAAATACCTTGAATATGATATCACTCAACAATCTCTGTACTTGAATTGAAACTAGTTTCTCTCATGTGGCCAGCATGTGCTTCAAAGACGGAACACTGAAACAACTGAAAGCAATAAAAGAACTAATGCATGGCCAGTTTTCCAAACACAGTTTAAATTAGAATAATGTAAATAATATCAATGCATACAAAAAGAATATATGAATATAAACAGGGATATTTAAAAAAAAAAAAAAAAAAAAGCAGAATAAAAATCGAATTAACTGTTTCCAGTATCACCTAAGCATTACTTATTGTTCATTCTTGACCATGGCATAGACTGTTAAAAATGTTACAATATCAAATCATTTGTACTCCAAAAAAGATAGGTCAGGGTAACCCACAGTTTATCACCCACAACATTGCATGTTCCTTTTAGCCTCTTAGGCAGTGGGTGTATAATAGCTCTGGAATATGTCAATATCACTTAAGACAGACAATACCGTTTTTCAATTGTGTTTGGTCTACAGGATTATGGAAGAAGGTTTTCAGTCTGTGAGATTAAGTGTTTTGCTGTTCATGTGTTAATGGCATTGTAAAATGAACAGCTTTACTGATTCCTTTGTGCAAATATACAACTGTTTATATCTGCCAGTCAACTTTTCTCATTGGTCATTTTCATATTGAATGTTATAGGACACAGGACCCTCCATAGTGAATCCAATGTAGAAGGATACATCTTCCCGGCTGTATCCACTGCGGATATCACCAAGGTAAACAGGACGCACCTGCATTTTTAGGTTTCCACCATAGTTCACATAAATGTTACCATTTTCTGATTTCCCTCTAACTCTCAAAAGCTTCCTCTGGACCTCTGGCTCATTCCATGCTTCACCACTCTGCCATAGCTGGTGTAGGTTACGTGGTTGACTACCATGGCTACGTTGAGAGTTCAAAAGTTTATCAAGCTCCACTTTGGAAACTAGCCGCTTAAGTCCACTTGATTTCCCAAGGAAGAAATGAGCAATAGCACTTCTGGCTGGAAACATGTAAGAGAAGCGTCGATGAAAGGATTTCTTAGCTGATGTGATGTACAGGGTGATATTTTGATATGATGCCGAGTTGTCAATCCTTCGGTTTTGTGTGGGCCACATGAGCAGCATGGAGAGGTAATACAGCTCTGTCTCTTTTGAATGAGTACCCTCCTTTTGCAGTTCCTCATTGAGAAGTTCAACCAAGACATCATATTTCCTCAGAAAAGTGGAAGAGGGCTTGATATCGTGCAGAACTATGTTTGCCAGAATGAAGTTGACTGTATCTGTGACACTCCTCCTGGGTGAGTTGTCAAATATAAATTGCCATTTTTTGACAATGTGCTCCATTTCCATTCCACTTTTGTCAGTCAAGCACTGCAGAAGGCTAGCAACAGAGTCTGCTCGCTTCATTTCCAAATGACGCCTGTGGTCCACTAATGTCTGATGAAGACTCAGTTTGGGTTTACTGGCTGTTTCCAAAGCTTTCTCCTCTTCTGTGTCAATGAATATTTCAATGTACTTTCTGAAGTACCCAGATACCTTTCGTTTGTGTCTCTCATCAGAGGTTTCCATTGACCTAGGCTTTAGGTATAAAAAGTAAGTCTCAAAAAATGAGAAGATTTCCTTCAGCCTTGGCTTCAAGGAAATCAAAAATGTCTCATGTTCTACCAGGACATCCACAAATTCTTTAGTGGCTGTGTTGCTGTGATCATATAAACTACTCGCTGGGTGGCGATCTCTAAGGAATTGTAGCATTTTATCTCTTTTATATCTGTCACTGACACCAAAAAGAGGAAGGTCTTTAATGACATCAAGCAGGGTCAGCATGACTTCTGTCTCTCCAGCATAGCCTGAAATGTTGTAGGATTTTGGTTTCTTTTTGGTATGTAGATCAAAGGGATCCACTTGTTCATCTTTCTTGGCTAGCTCCTCTGAATACTGGAACGCTTGTACAGCCTTATCTCCTAATGTTAGGTATTTGGCAAGTGCTTCGGGAGTGAGATCCTTACAATCTTCAAGTTCTTTTTTGAGGTGACTCTTGTAAACTTGTCCGACTGTATCTGCAATGTAGGAATTTGAATTTTTCCCTTGTGCATCCAAAGCCCATTTAAGGGCAGTTTTAAAGTCATTTTCTCTCAAACAGAAATATCTTGCCAGTGCTTGCGGAATTGTTGCACTTCTGTCAAACCGCTCTGTGGCTCTTTCTAAGACTTCTTTAATTCTTCCAGGTCCTCCCTCATCATGCATTTCTTCAATCAACGGAGAAAACAAAGTGTCTTTGTCATCTCCTTGTACTTTCCGGTGACGTGTGATGAGCATGCTTTGGATGTTTTGAGCAAGGAAATCCTTTCCCATACATGATTTGTAGAGTTTGTCACAGTGCAAAACATTAGTAGTTATCTCAGCCAGAGAAAGTTTGTGTTTCTGGGTAAGAAATTCAAGACACTTCTTAGCAATCATTTGGTGCAAGAATCGTACTGCTTGATAGGTGCCATGCTCTTCAACAGTGAAAGTGATCATCAGTGTGGAATATGGATTCATTTTGTCATCAAGTGTTTCTTGCTTCCACAGAACATTTCTTATGCCCACTAACTCTTCACACAAAGAAAGTGACATGTAAGATCTGTTGACATAGGTGTTTAGCAAAGCCAGGAATGAGAAAAGCTTACCTTGCTGGGTTGTGGTGTCAAGATCTTTAACAATGTTGCTCACCAAATTTGTGATGTAAGTCTCACTGAAGTTTTTTGTCATGATCATGAACGCGTAGAAGGTCTCTGGCTTTTCATGGTTGTCTTTGAGCTGTTGAAGCTTCTCTGAAAACAAACTCTGCTCTTTAGCTGATAACTTGTTGGTGATGACCACATTTGCAATGCGGCTATTGTTGGAGCTCTCAACAGGGAACTGAGTTCTCTCACAGTTCAGAATGATTACCATTAGACTACTATGTAGCTTCCTATCATTGGCAAGGATGCACTGTTTTAGGTCCTCTACATCATCTCGGTTGTCCACCAAAAGGAGAACAGGTGTATGTCCCGACTGCTCCTGTTTGCCGTAGGTCAGCAGATTCATGACTTGGGCTGCAATTTCATTATTTGTTGCCATGTTGTTTTTAACAACAGCACATCTGAACTTATGCCTCAAGTTCCAGAGAACATGCATTGCAAGAGTTGTTCCTCCACATCCAGGGTGATGGAAAAGATTGATCACAACACATCGAGATGTATAGGTTTGTGCAGGTGTGATCAGGTCATGTAGCTCACTAAATTTGTCTCGTTTAATGAATGGCAAACTGCCTTTCATCTCAGAAAGGTAAAAGTTCCACCATGAAACTTGTCCTCCTCTATAAAAGTCTTCCTCTGTTTTCTTTTTGAACTCGTTAAAGGAATCATTTGTTTCAATTTCTGTGTTTTGACATTCATTTTCAGACAAAATGTCCAAAACAGTCATGAGTTCCTCATCTTTTTTTGTCAGCAGGACAGAGCTGGAGCCTGTAGATGGTAAGAATCTACTGGACGATTGTGTTTGGGGTCCTCTAAGCTTTTTGATGGTACTTGATATTTCATTCAGACTCAGTTCATAGATGCATTTACTTGTGATGTCCTCTTTACAACGACAGTCAACAAGCTGCTGCCAGCGCCTGAATACATTAGAGTCTTTGCAGAGGCATAACATATTGTTGAACCCTTCCAGTGTGCGATAGATTGCACAGAAGGTCTCCAAGATAGGGCTTGAGACGTCACTTACTTCTGAATGAAGAATGAATATCACAAGCAGGTCTTTGGAAAGCAACTCTGGGTTACAAAGCAATGAAACCATGTTGGTAACTTCACCAGAGCGTTTTTTAAGCCATTCACTGTGTGTTAGTGGCTTGTCTGTCTCATCCTCTTCATTCACACATCCGTTGCAAAAAATCCAACTTGTTTGTTTAAACAAGTTCAGTTTAGTAATGACTGTAGTAATACTGTCCTGAGTGGTATACATGTGAGGGTAGTGCAGATTGGCTATGCGATCTCTTCTGTAAAAATTGCATGCTCCATTCACATCAGACTCAGGATCAAAATCAAGTACAGCAAACAACTTCATCTCCTTCAGAAAATCCAAGTGCTCCAGTTGGCTTGAATGACATTTGTGTGTGACAACAATAACCTGAGTGGAATTCTCAAATGAGTCCCTTCCACAAGTTATGAGCTGTTTCAACCTTTGGCCCTGATGACTTTGGGGGGGTTGTTTGTTGTCGTCCTCCTCTGCTTGCTTTCGTGCTGACATCCAACACTTGACTTTCTCAGCCAAATTTCTTAGCTTTTCTTGATATATTCGAGGATTAGTATCTGCTAAAATGTTGATTGATCTTGGGCCATCTCGCACAAAGAGACAGCGGGTTTTGCATTGCTGTGTCTTTTCCATTGATGCAATACTCAACAGAGTATAGAAAAAATCCTGTTGTGTCTCAGAATAAGGCCCCATCCACACGAACCCGGGTATTTTTGAAACCGAACTTTTATGGACCCCGGTTAAAAAAAAATTTGCGTCCACACCACCGGTTTAATAAAAAATAACTCCGTCCACATGAAACCGCAAATCCGCCTCAAACGTGCATTCCAAAGCAGTAGGTGGCGATAGCACTCCAAACAGGAAGGCCATTTAGCCAATCACAAGGCTGGAAAAATTCATACCGGAAAAACAACAATGGCGAACCGAGGCCGGGCAGATTCCTTCGTGTGGACGGACAGCGAAGTTGAGTTACTTCTCACTGTTACTCATGAATTTAAAATAAGCAGAATTCAAGAAAATGTGGATTGGGAGTCGTGTCAGTCCAAGTACGGCGATATACTAGCTCTTTTTATTGAGCAGTACCGTGAGACGTCCTCCGACGACTTCCCTCATCGAAAAGAAGAAATAACCAGGCCCATCATCACGAACAAATTAAAAGCAATACGGATGAAATATAGGGGAGCAGTGGATAAAGGTCGCAAGAGTGGTTTTGGGAGAGTCGTGTTTCTTTATTTTGAGCTGTGTGAGCAGATTTGGGGTGGGTCTCCAGCAACGACAACCCTCGCATCCGGGATAGAAACATCAGACGTTAACGTTACGTTAACGGCAGTTGATTCATCCTCTTCGTCCGACGTGTCTGACCCACCACCGGAATCCCAACTCAGCACAAGTCCATCGATGGTGAACCAGAGACGAGAGTTACTCCAGGTATGGTCCATAACTTACTAAAAGAATAAATGGAAATAATCAAAATTAAAGCTAGCTAGCTAGCTAGCCTGCATGCTGCTTGTTGTATACATACTGTATACACAAAAGTGAGTACACCCCTCACGTTTTTGTAAATATTTTATTATATATTCTCTCTCTCCCTCTCTCTCTCTCTCTCTCTCTCTCTCTCTCTCTCTCTCTCTCTCTATATATATATATATATTATATATATATATATTCTCTATATCCTCTGTCATATCTATTTGAAACAATGTAAAGTAGTTAACCTCTCTCTCTCTCTCTCTCTCTCTCTCTCTCTCTCTCTCTCTCTCACACACTCACACACACACACACACACACACACACACACACACACACACACACACACACACACACACACACACACACACACACACACACCTAAACTAACTTGAAATAGCCTAATTCTTCTGCTATACTTTTTCTTCCCAAGGCAAAACTCCAAGGACACAAACATGACAGACTCAAGAGAAAGCTTCCAGCTGAGACACAACTCCTGCAAGCAACTGAGGAGGACATCCAGATGAAAAAGAGAATTTTGGACTTGATGGAGACAACAGAGAGGCAATCTAATGACAATTTCAATAAGTTATGTACTACTCTTCACACACTGACAAACTCAATTGCTGATGGATTTGCACTGCTGAGGCAAATACATCCACCACCACAGTCAGTCACCATGCTACCACCACAACCATACCAACATAGTGGTCCTTATGGACATCTCTATGCATCTCCACCAGCACCCAGCACATACCCACCCAACTTAACTGCAGGCACTTACCCATCCAACTCAAGATGTGACACATACCCACTCAACTCTACCATAACTGAATCACCACACTCGGCCACCTCATCAGCACAGGTATCAAGGCAGTTTTCATTTACAGAAGCCCTTTTTGCCGATGATATTGAGTAAAGGCGCCAGGAAGCTATTGTTTTCAACAGTTTTTGTTTCTTTTAAGATATACTTTGTACGGACTTACTGTTGGTGAAGTCCACCTGTTGTGTTGGTGTTAAACATAATGTGTGCCGCAATACTGTACAAAAGAGTTAATAGTTGTACAGAAAGACTGTTGCTCAAGGTGGCAAAATATTTTATGGCAGCTCCTACATTGTTTTTTATGACTACTTTCAACATTGTTGCACAGAAATGTCTGTTTTTTTACTACTTTCAACATTGTTGCACAGAAATGTCTGCTTTTTTTGACTACTTTCAACATTGTTGTAGAGAAATGTCTGCTTTTTTTGACTACTTTCAACATTGTTGTATAGAAATGTCTGCTTTTTTGACTACTTTCAACATTGTTGTAGAGAAATGTCTGCTTTTTTGACTACTTTCAACATTGTTGTAGAGAAATGTCTGCTTTTTTTGACTACTTTCAACATTGTGTCTGCTTTTTTTGACTACTTTCAACATTGTTGCACAGAAATGTCTGCTTTTTTGACTACTTTCAACATTGTTGTAGAGAAATGTCTGCTTTTTTGACTACTTTCAACATTGTTGCACAGAAATGTCTGCTTTTTTTGACTACTTTCAACATTGTTGTAGAGAAATGTCTGCTTTTTTTGACTACTTTCAACATTGTGTCTGCTTTTTTTGACTATCAACATTGTTGCACAGAAATGTCTGCTTTTTTGACTACTTTCAACATTGTTGTAGAGAAATGTCTGCTTTTTTGACTACTTTCAACATTGTTGCACAGAAATGTCTGCTTTTTTTGACTACTTTCAACATTGTTGTAGAGAAATGTCTGCTTTTTTGACTACTTTCAACATTGTTGTAGAGAAATGTCTGCTTTTTTGACTACTTTCAACATTGTTGTAGAGAAATGTCTGCTTTTTTTGACTACTTTCAACATTGTGTCTGCTTTTTTTGACTACTTTCAACATTGTTGCACAGAAATGTCTGCTTTTTTGACTACTTTCAACATTGTTGTAGAGAAATGTCTGCTTTTTTTGACTACTTTCAACATTGTTGTAGAGAAATGTCTGCTTTTTTGACTACTTTCAACATTGTTGTAGAGAAATGTCTGCTTTTTTGACTACTTTCAACATTGTTGTAGAGAAATGTCTGCTTTTTTTGACTACTTTCAACATTGTGTCTGCTTTTTTTGACTACTTTCAACATTGTTGCACAGAAATGTCTGCTTTTTTGACTACTTTCAACATTGTTGTAGAGAAATGTCTGCTTTTTTGACTACTTTCAACATTGTTGCACAGAAATGTCTGCTTTTTTTGACTACTTTCAACATTGTTGTAGAGAAATGTCTGCTTTTTTTGACTACTTTCAACATTGTGTCTGCTTTTTTTGACTACTTTCAACATTGTTGCACAGAAATGTCTGCTTTTTTGACTACTTTCAAAATTGTTGTAGAGAAATGTCTGCTTTTTTGACTACTTTCAACATTGTTGCACAGAAATGTCTGCTTTTTTTGACTACTTTCAACATTGTTGTAGAGAAATGTCTGCTTTTTTGACTACTTTCAAAATTGTTGTAGAGAAAGTTTTGCACTTTGAGGTTTTTACTCCCTCCCATGGTAATTTGCAAGTGTCTTTATCAGTTAAATAAAAGCAGCCTGACAGATTTTGCTTTTCACGTTTTGTCTGCAGCATGTATTGAACACAAAGTTTGAAAAAGTCACAGATGGCAGATTGATTGTATAATTTCTGAGTGCTATAAACAACATTAAAATTAATACATTAATACAGAAGTATTGAACACAAAGTTTGAAAAAGTCACAGATGGCAGATTGATTGTATAATTTCTGAGTGCTATAAACAACATTAAAATTAATACATTAATACAGAAGTATTGAACACAAAGTTTGAAAAAGTCACAGATGGCAGATTGATTGTATAATTTCTGAGTGCTATAAACAACATTAAAATTAATACATTAATACAGAAGTATTGAACACAAAGTTTGAAAAAGTCACAGATGGCAGATTGATTGTATAATTTCTGAGTGCTATAAACAACATTAAAATTAAAATTAATACATTAATACAGAAGTGGTTTAGGTAGAGTTCTTTCTAGGGTCACTGCCCGGGAGGGGATGGAAGTCAGAGGGAGATTTCTTCGCAGAAGGCTGTGGGAGTGTTCAGAGGGGGACAGATGGGTCCAGGGGCAGTAGGGGTGTGGCGGTGTTGGATGAGAACAGCACAGGTGAGGAGTGCAGGGTTTCATGGATCCCTGCCTGCTGGGTTTCTCACCATGTCCTGGAGGGCTGCTTGGTACACACTGAAGACAACACAGACACACACAAAGCAAGATTAGGATTATTTAAAATGGGTTAAATGCAGAGATTAATTTGATTTTTTTCATTTGTGTGTATGTGTGACAAATTAAGAAACTTTACTTTTAGAACTGCAGTCCCTTTTATGGATCAAGGTACTCAGTAAGGACCCTCCTGACCCTCTTCCCTTCTGCTGCGATGCAGTCAGCTCGGAAGTGGCTGTCTGTGGCCGGCTGGTTGTCCTTGTGTTGCTGAACTGCCTCCATGACTCTGTTCTCGTCCATCGTCTCCTTGTTGGCTTCACAGTAGTTGTGGAGCACAAAACAGGCATATATAACATTGGGAAGGTCAACAAGATTTATGTCCATTGCTCTCCTCAAAGCGCCAAACCGCATTTTTAATCTGCCAAAAGCACATTCAATGACCATTCGACCTCGACACAAGGACAGTCCAAAATACTGTTCCTGCGCAGTGCTGCCCCCATTTGCATACTCCTTCATTAGGTAGGGAGCCAAAGGGTATGCTGGATCCCCAAGAAGGAACACTGGAATGGGCTCCTCGTGGTCTACAATTTGTTGATTGCAGGAAGGGATTGTGCCATTTTGCAAGTACATCTTGAGCGTCGAATTGGCAAAAATACGAGCATCGTGTACGCTACCCGGCCATTTCACCACAACATCGATGAAGGAATGTTTGTAGTCACAGGTGGCTTGGACGTTGAATGAAAATCTCCCCTTCCTGTCAAAAGTCAAAAGTCAAAGTCAGATTCATTCAAGACAGTCTGGGCTATTTGAATCGTCACCAATAGGCTTTATGCCTTTATTGGACAAACTGATTAATCCAGGTGTGTCTGACACCTGGATTAATTAATTTGTCCAATCATATAAAACAAGAAGTAAAGGAGCCTGTTTAAATTCAGGAAGTAGTGGGGCTCGGCATAAAGCCTATTGAAGACGACAGCATGTATGTATAACTTGTTTTCTAAGTAATCCTAAAAAGAGATAACGTAGTTTGGATGTGTTGTTTTTTTTTTAATCCAATATCAGCGGACTATATTTTATGTAATATAAACACGGCGGTGAAATCGAGGTAGAGGTTAAGCGCTTGGATAAATATTTAGTTTTGCGTCCATGGGTTCGCCGGTTCGTATCCCGGCCCCGTCACCCTTGCTACTCAAAGACCCCAAGCAAGTTTATTGTTTTATGTTGCTACAACTCAAAACACATCTGTTATATCGTAGTATTAACATACTATTACTACAAATTGCATATTGAAACGAAACATAAAACAATAAACTTGCTTGGGGACTTTGAGCAGCAAGAGTGACGGAGCCGGGATACGAACAGGCGAACCCATGGACGCAAAACTATATCCTAGTGCTAAACCTCTACACTATCATCACTGCCACGTATCACGTGCCATATTTATACTACATAAAATATAGTCCGCTGATATTGAATTAAAAAAAAAACTCGATTTATTTGTCACTTGCATAATTTTAACAGGTGTTTCTGCAACTACAGTCATTTGTAAATCAGATGTTAAGAGTCAAAGCTGACATAGCAGACCTTACTAGGTGCCATTTATCTGCAATATTAGCAAAACTGTCATTTCTGCAGCATTAGGGAGAGTAGCAGCTGGAAAGCCCAGCAGCCAATGGGAGTCTTTAATAAACATAAACATAAACCACAGCAGCTTGCTCTTTATACTGAACGTTGCAGTAAAATTGCATAATGACTGATGAGTTATCCCATAGGATAGGAAATCACAAACAATTAACATGTTACAGATGAAAATTATATTAGATTATATACATTTCTAGCCTAGGTCTACCTGTTTATATTGAAAACTCTGACGGTTAAAATAAGTTAATAACATACAGTTAATAACGGACAGTTAGGATGTTGTGACACATCGTTTGTGTTTAAAAGCTATTATGAACACAAACATTTAACGTTACTACTGTAGTTACAGAAACACCCAGGTACAATGTACAGTGAAATGTTGGCTCACCTGTTCATATAATCCATCGACATTGAGGATGGCTGCTTTACTTCAATGTGTGTCCCGTCGACTGCACCGATGCACTGCGGGATGCCATATGCTTGGTGAAAGCCTTCCGTCAGTTCCTTGACTTTGGACTCAGTGAAAGGCAACTGTATGTACACAGGGCCCAAGTGCACAGTTATAGCCTCACACACTTCACGCAGGACTTTGGAGACGACCTGTCTTGACAGTCCAAAAGCGTTGGCAGTCTTCCGTAGTCTCCCTTCATCCGCCAGATGATACAGTGTGCAGGCGACTTTTTTGACGACGCCGACCGGTGACCTCATTGTGGTCGTCTGCCCCTCAATATACGGGCGAAGCAGCTCACTCAATGACAACAGTGATTGCCTTGACATGCGGAAATTTTCACGCCACTCTTCCTTCACAACAACATTACTTTCAAAATTGTCCCACCAACTGGAGGTCCGACCTGGCCTCATCCAAAACCTCCGCGGGCGGGCGCGTCGTCGGTGTCGGTGCCGGTGCGGGGTACGAAGCAGGAGCAGTGTCGTTAGTAGATTACGACGACGCCTCTCCTGTTGGATGTGGCTTAGTAGTTGTGTAAGACACACACACAGCGCTGTCAAGTTACTTAATAGCAGTATTTGGGCTTCCATAATGCAACTCCGTCAGCTGGTCAAGTCGAGAGTGATACATTGGTCTCCATGGATACTACTATATACTATTTACCGTCGCACAGTGTGACGTCAAACAATGTCGACAAGGAACCAAGAAACTGCGGTTTTCCTGTCCACACGTGAAGCTGAAACCGGAGTTTTCGAAAAAGTTCACCCTGGACTCCGGTTACAAAAAACTCCGGTTTCAGGAGCCACGTTCTGCGGTTACGTGTGGACGAACGGCGAAACCGTGTAGAGAAACACACGGTTTCAAAAATACCCGGGTTCGTGTGGATGGGGCCTAAGTTGGAACTACATCAACCTCAATCACCCATTTGTTTGAAGTTGTTCCATCTTGGGATTGAACCTGTACAAAATGTGGAGGTCTGATGCACATTCTGGCGGAATTTACATGTTTTTCTTCAAAGTATTCACTCAGGCATGATTCAAACATCTCATTATATTTCTCAAAAGAGGTGATCTTGTGCCCAACTATTTCACCATGTCCCTGTCCTAGCTGGTTTTGCACTCCAAAATGAATTGTGCCATTGGTTCGTGAATTAATGCAGCTTGCAGCAAAACTGAATACTTCTTTTGTGAATTCATAAAGAATCTCTCTTTCACTTGCTTCATTTGCACTAGGGAGAAGCTGATACTCATGCACAGGGTCAAGAAGATTACTTGGACCAGCTACTGGAGGAAGAATGTTATTTTCTACGTAGAAAGTGTTGGTGTTGCTTTTATCAAAGGGCCGAAACTGACATATTGATCTCTTTAATTGTAGAAATGTTTCGGCAGTAATGTCAGTATGTAATCGTGTGTCATTTGTTGTTTTTTGATCTATTACCGATCTTATTCTTTTTGTTGCCATCTTTATCATTTGAACAGAGCTTAGACTTTGAATTCCTGAGTCTGATGACACTGTTTCAGTTTCCATAGATACATCCATATTTCCAGACACAATCTCCATTTCTTGGCTCTTTGGTGTTCTCACATGTGGTCCAAAAGGTCTCTTGAACTTCTCCACCTGTCGCATTATTTGTATTGCTGGAGCTCCTGGAACACCTAGTTCTAACAAATCATTTTTCTGATAGGAGACCAAGCAAGCGCCTGACAACTCCTGGTCATAGAGATTTTGTGCAATTTTCTGTGGTACTCTAAGGGTATTCATCAGCCAATCTCTGACGTGTTCTTTGGTCCAGTCCTCAATCAGTGGTGGGAGTTTGAGGTCACACTCTTCCTGTACACCAAGATGGTTGAGTAAGTGAACAATCAGTGTTAGATATTGTGACAGCAATTTCCTTCCAAATAAAAACTGCTGTTATTAAGACAGAACAGCTATAAAATACCTGGGGCCTGCCAACAGGGGACTGTCTTGGGACTTGTGTTTCATTCCTGTAAATTAATAATACGAACTACATTTAATTATATCAAATTATATTGTTTCATAAAGGTAATCAGTCAATATACATACATGACTTTACAACAAAAATGTTGTTGTTACTCATTAGTTATGAGGAGACTTGCCTAGCTTCTTCATTTCCAGAGTTAAGGTTTACTCTCAGTTCCATTGACACATCACTCTTCAGTGACTCACAAGCATCCATCATGTCTGTCTCGGCACATGGAGATCTTCTGGAAGATACAGTACAAATTATAAACAAAGGAAACCAATCAGCTCACATGCCCCCAGTCATGTGGTCCTGCAACTTAGAGCACACACACTAATTGCAGACAAGCACACAGGAGAGGACAGACGCACATCTGGCACAGCACACAAAACAACCACAACAGCATGTCCTGATGTAAAAGGCCGTGACAATGCCGTATGTAAGATCAAATGATTTTATGAATTACAGAAAGTTATGTTAACATACAGCTACAAAAAAGCACCTGTCTTTACAATGTGGATTATTTTAAAGCAGAAGTAAGTGATCCGGTCGTTTTGGCTAACTTTGTTAGTTAGCAGCCCCCGCCCTCGTCGTTGATCTATTGGTCCTCGTCCCTACATCACCACATTCACGCGCATCCCTTGGCTGCACACACAGCCCTTCATGCCGTTCTCTCTCCTCATTGGATAAAGCTTGTAGGATACAAGGAAGTATACAAGACCTTTTCTCCTCAGCTTACAGCAGAGCAGAGTGACTGACAGACCCGTGCTTCGGACCACACACTTTATGTAAGTGATTGCCGTCGGAAGATATAACTATTTAAGACTTATATTAACACAAATATTCCGCTTACTTCTGCTTTAAGTGTTCAGGGTAACAGGTTTTTGTCTCCTGGATAAATTACTTTTAATTATTATTATTATTATATTAATTATTACTTATTGTTCTGTTGCAGTTAATTTAGTATATAACAATTAGTGCTTTGAAATATGTAATAAGTTGGGTTGGGCTACTTAAGTGTGGTACAGTAATTAATAACCGAAATGAACCGTTTGCACAACAGATTGCTTTTAAAAGTTTAAGGTTGTTAGTCAAATCTTGTGTTTTAAGTTGTTTTGACAACTCAATTAATTTGTGATTTGAAGGTCTGTGGTAACATAAAGGGTTACAGGGTGTTTTGCTTGTGCCCATTACACTGGAACCAATGTTGGTAGGTTGTGGTTAAGAAGTTTCTATGCCAACATGAATATGTGTTCTTTTAGATTATGTGGTGCCATTGCATATTGATAGAATACACACTTGGAACACCACCACTAATTCTGGGTAGGATTGCAACTTCAGTTCCTCATGAATGGATGTTGGCGCTGCACATCAATGCTGCCAGTTTCCTGTTTCTGTTAACCCCTTCTTTATATTATAGTCCATTGTAATGCTGGAATGGATCATTAAACGATGGTGTTGCGCTCGGAGTGTGCATGCCTGGTTTAATTAAGCATGATACAGTGGAAAAATAATGACATTAATTCCAATCATACCTTTCCTCTTCGCTGAAATATAGAGGCTCCTCTCTGGAGAGGTCACTCATCATAGAGAGACGGCTTGAAGTACTCTCGTTATTCTTCGGCTTGACATCCATCTTTGCTCTGTCTGGGCTGGCATCCATGACTTTCTATCATTATCTCCTAGAGAGAGAGAGATTGTTCTGTAAATAGTGATACTTTATACAAACACATCATTACATGCATTTTTGAGCAATATTTTGCGGCTTAGTCAAACTTGCACAAGGGCTGTACTTGTGTGGGATATTGACAACATCATCAAACAATTTATTTAACTTTGGTACAATATCATTGTACATGCTGACTGTGCATCCTAATATTCATATTGAGCTAAAGCATTTTGTATTTGTAGAAAACTGCTTGTCGGCCTGTTCTATGAAGACATGAGGGGACCAAACATAGTGAGATAACACTGTCTTGAAAAGAAAAATGCGGAAATAGAAACCCAAAACTAGTTATTCTTGTTTTTACCTCACTGCATGGCCATTTGTTTAGGAGTGCCCTATCATAGGAATGATCACATGTCATAACTTCCTTGTTCACCACAGATGAGGTTTAATCTCAACCAAGTCCAAAAAAGAAAAATAACAACAGTAAAAGCTGTACAGGCTCTGTCTCACTGTTTTAATCCCCTGACATTACGGGAAAGGAATAGCCGACATAGAAACAGAGCCCATAGGTGGATGCTGGGATTGAGAAACCTCATGGGCAGCAAGAGTAGCAGCAATGAGCAGCAGCAGCTGGGCAGCTGATTAGGATCTGCAAAGTTTGAGTTGTCTACCTGAACTAGCTCCGCAGAGTAGTTAATCACTGAATCGTTCCTACATGATCCCAATGGGAAAATAAAGAGTCTTTAATTCAACAAGATTTAGGTTGATGCTTTTACTCCCTTAGACATCAGTATGCATCTGATCAAGAAGAGGATAATCTGAGACAGTAAAAATAAAAACTAAACCCTCTGATATCTTTATTTTTATTATTTGATTATTCAGGGTCATTTCCTAGGCATTGTGATTTCTTCTCATATCATATAAAGTACTTTGTTCATTGTTCTGATGATGTTTCTTAGAACTCCACTCATTTACCATCTCAGTGCTCCTAGCTGGATGAGTAAACACAGGGTTAACTTAGTGTCGTGGAAATTTTCTGTTGCTGTTGCTGGTGAAAAATGAAATAGAGACTTGGCCGGCCATCATGATTTTATTTCATTGCAAGGAAAGGTCCATTCGACCCGAGTGGGTGATGTTGATGAAAAGACAAAGACAATGGGGCGACCGAAACACTTATAGCTGAGGAAACACCTCCTCAGGTGTGCCACACCCCTTTGTCTGCTGCAGGGGCCGGTCCAATACTCAGACAGTGTGTTTTCAATGCTCTTTGTCTGTTGGAGGTATTGGCACCGACCCCCGAGGGTGTATTTTCACACCTGGGGCATCCTGCAGGGTTACATGTTTAGAGGTCTAGACATTAGAATACACAAATGGGTAACAAACAAAGGAGTTCTCATACCTTGGGAGGAAAGCAGGGGGTAGGGACGTCACAAGTGATTAAACCAAAGGAATATTGAAATTTACCATTACAATTCCTCCTTTTGATTATTCATTAATCACACAAGAAAAAGTCACAACTTAATCGTCATTACAGTTGCTAGAAAAAGGAAAAAGTTGAAAAAATAAGAAATTATAGTCAGGAAAAACAGGCATCAGTTACAATAAAACGATTAGGGTAAAGAAAACAATTATGTCAATTCTAAACATGTTCTAAACAAGTTGTTCTACATTGAGGGGTAGGGTTGTCTATAATAGAAGGTTATCTAAAATGTGGTTCTCAAATGTAAAGATTTAAAATTCGTACTGACAAAACAAGTGATTACCAAAACAAGCACAAATTCAAAATGTTAGACAGCCTACTGACACTTGACTTTCTGTCAATCTTCCAAATGAATTTGTGGTGTCTATGTTATGTAATCGATTGTAATATTTTCACACGTCATATGTTGTTTCATGTCAAGTTACATCGTTAACTTGAATAAACGTGTAATATTCAGTCCCATTGATGATAGTGAGGTTTCCTGATGTAGTCAGAACGTAGTTATGTGTAACACGATTCTGTAACATCTTGAACTTTATTGCAGTCATTGCTTGTGTGACAGTGGTGGTCCTGTCACTATGCCTCCAATTGATCATGTGCCCTGGCTACTTGGCCAAGGGGATGTCCCTTTGGGTGACTGGCAAGCGCGCATGACTCTTACCCGGGAGGTGTGGGTTCAATCCCCGCCCGGGCCCTCTTCACCTTGCCACGTTCTGGCGTTGTCGGCAGGATCCATGTAGCACTAGGGGTGGGTCCATGGATTCCTAATGTGTGGCAGCCTGCGCGGAAGCACGAGGACGTGCTTGTGAAAAGAGGGGGAGAGATGTGACAGTGGTGGTCCTGTCACTATGCCTCCAATTGATCATGTGCCCTGGCTACTTGGCCAAGGGGATGTCCCTTTGGGTGACTGGCAAGCGCGCATGACTCTTACCCGGGAGGTGTGGGTTCAATCCCCGCCCGGGCCCTCTTCACCTTGCCACACTTGTGAAAGCAGGGGTATGTCTTCTGTAGAGTTCTCAAGATTCTCAATTGTCTATGTGGCTCTGTAGTTTGGTGTCTGAGGGCACCAACAAATCTTGTCCAGGTGTTCTTCAGAGAGAAGTGGAGAAGTGAAAAAGGGAGTGGAAAGGGGCAAGGAGAGTTGTTGCTGGTTCCTCCACCGAACAAATGTCTTTAAGGTAGAAATATGGAACAGTGCCTGACCATGGTTCAAGTTGGGTACAATTTCTTAATTGTGGTGAGTTTGGGCTGGCAGAATGTTCATGGATGGAGTTGAGGTATGGTAAAGGTAGGAGTCCTTCTGCACACATGACAGTGGGATTTTGGTTGTTGAGGACAATGGTTCATGAGTTGGGGTTGTGTGTCTCTTGGTGCAGTAAAATTTTGATGTAATCCTCTTGGATGTATTCTTTGGGCATCATATCTATGCTTGCACTGTTCTTCTGATCTCTTGATGGTTGTGTTCTAAAGGAAGTCTGTCATTTTCTTATCGGCCGTTGGTTCTGCATTGCTCCTCAGCTCTGTTGGTAGGTGAAGTTGCTTCAATGAGGTTCTTCGTCTTCTGGGCCATCAGGCCTGTGTTGCTCCTCAGATGTGCTGGATGGGTCTTAGGTGTGATGGAGAAGGACCTATGCATCTGGATGGTCCTTGTTGATTCCATGGAGTTCCTCTTTGTGTTGCTCTGGTTCACAGCTGGTCCCTTTGTTGGCTCTTTCCTGCAGTGACCATCTTCACAGCTGGAAATCATGGAGTGGTGTGGACGTTGGTCGTGAAAAGGCTGATTTTCACTTGCTGCATCTGTTGTATAAACAAAACATACACATCCAATATCCCCCCTTTTGACACATGGTTTTACCCATGTGTCACATTAGTGGGAGTAAAATAGTAAGAGGAGAGTGAACTTAAACAGATCTATCCAAAAGAAAGAACCAAATCAGGTTAGATAGTTAGTTTGTTAGTTTGTTAATGGTTATTCTTGTCGGTCCAGTCAGGAGTCAACCTGTTGGAAGATAGCAATTCAGTTATGTTCTTTTCCATCATCTGGTGGGGGGAAAGAGTGATAGGGTTTAAAATATTGCATCTTATGACAGTAATGTTGGACATTTCTAAAAGTACAGTGTCAAATTTTAGTCATCGTGCTGTGGAGAGGTGAACAAAGGTGTGCCAACTGGGGAGTCTTTACAGGGAACAATCCCTCCTACTGCTTTAAAAGACTCAAAGACTGGCATTATGTAAATCGATAGCTTCTTGATTTTGGAGTGATCGCAATAGGTTCATATTTGATGAGGCCAAAACATCACAGTGACTGACAACCCACAGTGTCTTAGGGACCTCCTGTAGGGCTGAAATAGTTTTAACTTGTTTCAGACAAAAACAAACACACAAATAAACAAACAAACAAACATACAAACAAACAAACCTAAAAAGTGTTTTAGGTACCAGCTGGATTTTCTTTGAGTGTGCACAACAGATGTTAAACTCTTAAGAATAGCTCTAGATTGATCAGATGTTTTCTTGCCAATTGGCTGCGCGCTTACATTGTTTTTTCTTAAATGGGTCCCAATCTTCCCTCTAATTATAAGTGTAAATGTGTAGAACCAAATGGTTTGTGGTGTACATGTCAAAATTGAATTGGTGTGAGAGAGAATGATAAAACACATCTGTGTTGTCCGGTAGATGTGTGCTCCAGTATCAACTCTCTTTCCCAACCAACCTTTTTCAAATGTCTCATCAGGTCCTGGTGACACAAGAGGTTCAATGCAGTTCCTCTGGTGTCAAAACTGTTTTTCTGGCTTCTGTAACAAGCTTGGAAAAGGCCGTTAAGGGTTGCAATTTCCATTGATATGCATACTGCAGGTCTAGGGTGTGGTGAACAAAGTAGTGTGAAAAACATTTGGCTCCAAATTAGATCAGTTTGTTTTGCTACATCTGGGGTTGAGACCATCAGGTTAATTGGGTAGTTTTCAGAGGGCATGAATGCATGTTTGAAATTTGACTTTAGCCCATAGTATCTCTAACTATTTTGACCTGATGAACACAACACATAATTTTTGCTCAGTTCTTTCATAACCAGTGTCAGTGTTCAAACACAATTTGTAGTTATGTGTATAATCTATACACTCTATGGTGTGTGTGAATGTGGTGCAGTACCTTTCTCAGATTTCACAGGTTGGTTAAGCTTGTCAGCAAGGATCCATTCCCCTCCGACCACCCCCGATCATCCTCAGTCTATGTTTGTTTGCTGGAGTTGATGATGTTCTTAGGGGACAGTTACGTATCCAATGTCCATGTTGGCGACAATGATACAGGCGTCACTGGGAACTTTTTTTCCTGAGTTCCTGTGTCCTTTCTTTTTGTGTCCATGACTGAGTTGTCCATGTTTCCAGACTGTGTTGATGTCCATAGTCCATACACAGAAAACCATTGTTGTACCTTCTGGTCCTGACACTTCAACCATGGGCATGTTGAAGGCTATATCTTGATTGGAATGGTGTAGTTCTGTGTGCAATTGGAGAAGATGATGGAACAGGCACATCAGAATAGGCTGCTCCTGAGCTTGTTGAGCTTCTTTGTTGTGGCGTGGTGGAGTCCGTTTCTCTTCCCTTGCTGGGTGTTGCAGAGTGGTATGACGGTGGAGCTGAGGGATGATGGTGGATGGCCGTTGAGGTCTGGATCCAGCTTCAAAGCTGTCAACTGTGGAAACAAAGAAAAGGAAATCTACAAGCTTGGTGCTGTAGTGTTAGTGTGAGTTGCATTTTTCTTTCTTTTTCAAAATTTTCTCTTTTTTTTTTTTTTTTTTTTTTTTTAAGCAATTCTTGTGTTGCTTTCCCATCTGTAAACATTATTTTAACCTTTCATAATTTACAGACTTTTTTCCTCATTTCACTTTTTGTTACCGTTATCTTCAATACTAATTTCCTTTTAAGGGATTCCCCTATTGGGAATCCAAATTCAACTGTACAAACATTTCAAATATTTAAAATTTTAGTTCCCACATTTTCCCTTTTCATAACATCCACAATCGGTCCCTCCGGAGGTTCCCCCTCAACGGAATACTCCCCATTCCAAATGGAGATCGTGCACGACAATTCAATACAGACGTCTCTGTAAGGACCGCTTCGTTTATGGCACCAACGATAAAAAGCCGGTCACTTCGTTTATGCTACAAGCGATAAAAGCAAATCATTTTGTTTTAGGGTGACAAAGTGATTAAAAAACAACCAGTCGTTTCGATTATACTACAAACGATAAAAGTAAATCATTTTGTTTTAAGGTGACAAAGTGATTAAAAACAACCAGTCGTTTAGTTTATACTACAAACGATAAAAGTAAATCACTTTCTTTAAGGCTACAAAGTGATTGAAAAGTACCAGAATCGCTTTGTTTATGCCACAAGCGACAAAAGGCAAATCACTTAGTTTTACGGGAAGTAATTCAAAAACCGATCAATTTGTTTATACTACAAATGATAAAAGCAAATTATTTTGTTTAGGCTACAAACAATTAAAAAGCCGATCCCTTTGTCCCTGCTACAAAGTGATCAAAAAGCAGATCTCTTAGTTTGTGCTACAAGTGATCAAAAAGCCGACCGATTGTGGATAACATGAGAAATTAAAATGTTATGTCTAATTAAACCCAAATTTTAGAGAAAAATAATTTAAATGTCAATATTTCAGTGCTCACCAGATGAATTTCCCTGACTTAGTTCGCAGAATTCCAGCGGCAATGATCCAGGACGACAGTAGCAGCCCTCCCCTCTTTTTGAGGTTTGGAGGCTGGAAAACTTTTCTCTTTCCAGGCTGGCCTGTCGCTGCCAGCCGTCCATCCCAGACGATTGCACGAGGAATCCCGGACCGAGCCCCCAAATTGTCGTGGAAATTTTCTGTTGCTGTTGCTGGTGAAAAATGAAATAGAGACTTGGCCGGCCATCATGATTTTATTTCATTGCAAGGAAAGGTCCATTCGACCCGAGTGGGTGATGTTGATGAAAAGACAAAGACAATGGGGCGACCGAAACACTTATAGCTGAGGAAACACCTCCTCAGGTGTGCCACACCCCTTTGTCTGCTGCAGGGGCCGGTCCAATACTCAGACAGTGTGTTTTCAATGCTCTTTGTCTGTTGGAGGTATTGGCACCGACC
Organism: Trachurus japonicus; assembly: GCF_045865225.1. Lineage (NCBI taxonomy): Eukaryota > Metazoa > Chordata > Actinopteri > Carangiformes > Carangidae > Trachurus > Trachurus japonicus. The sequence continues at coordinate 17,884,538 of NC_140925.1, forward strand.
CCCGAGGGTGTATTTTCACACCTGGGGCATCCTGCAGGGTTACATGTTTAGAGGTCTAGACATTAGAATACACAAATGGGTAACAAACAAAGGAGTTCTCATACCTTGGGAGGAAAGCAGGGGGTAGGGACGTCACAAGTGATTAAACCAAAGGAATATTGAAATTTACCATTACACTTAGCCAGTTGACAAAATGTTTAAAAATGTGCAAAATGTACAATGCTGTAACATACACCAATTTTCAACCATATTATTAAAATATACCAAGGCCAACAAATCATGCATTATTACCACAAGATTACAGTAAAGGGAAGAGTAAACTTCATCTGATTAAACTGTTTTATCCCAGACAATACTGAATTCCCCTCCCCCTTGTCATAACCCTGAGCTGGGGCATCACAAAAGGGAAGACCACATGAATAAAACGAAAAGTAAGCTTACTGGATATAACTGAAAGGCAAAACACAAACAAAACACATAAAAACTAAACAGGTAACTTTGAAAATGGTAATTTATAATAGGTCATTTGTTAGTATTTTTCTATTACCTCGTACTGTTACGTACATATTGTGATTGTCCTCTGTATAGGTAATATTTTCTATGATTCAAGTGTGGCACACCTTTGCCAATGTTTTGTTGCCTGGGCACACAACTGTCTTTTTTTTCAATTCAAATGGGGGTGCGTATATTGAAGAGACAAAAGCAGTACTTAATCAAAAGGTGAAGCTTTCAACAGTTGTCTGAACTAAGATTGTAGGCGACTGTACTGATTTTGAGCTAGTCTCAGTTGGAAGGCATCATGTCATAATTTAATTTGTGATAAAATATATTTTCTTGCATTACAATTAAATCATTTTTGCAAAAAACACATTTACAAACAGTATCCCCAACATTACCTTGACCACCGTAATGATAAAATTGCTAATTGCATCTTCAGCATTATGAAACAGCAAAGTAAAACAGGATTTGCATTTACACACACAGATATAATTATTAAAATGTTAGCAGAACAAATTTAATGCCATTTTCCATTGTGGATTGCTCTGGCTTTCTTACCTCTTTGTGTCCATTTGTCTTATGATCGCACCTCACAGATCTTGTTTAACTGGCAAATCATGTAATAAACCATCTAGTTTTGTATTTTAAATAAAGTAACAAGGATCTACACATCCCCTAACATTGCTAGTGACTGTCGATTCTCATACTGTGAGGACAACACCTGATCACTATCAAATTTTGTTGTAGGGAGTGGCATGTGCGTGAATTTGTGCATGTGGGTGTGTCAACATCAGTCAGACGGAACAGAACCAGAAATTCAATCGAGTGTGAAGAGAAAGCATTATGCCATTCAACATTTGATGCCAGATAAACAAACAGAGAGGAACACCTTCTGCTCTGACTCAGGCAGCATATTTTGGACTAACGCAAACAACAGAGGTTGTGAGTTGAGTCAGTAGTGAGTTATTTAAGGTGCATTGAATTCTGATCAAGTGCAAGGATGTAAAAGCATACATACAGTACGGCATGTCAAATCAAGCCCTGTGAAGGGTGGAAAGAGAGGGATGATTCAAGAGAGGAGAAAGCAGTGTCAAACAGTTTTGGCTCCAAACACCACATGATAACTGTCAACCTCGGTATGGCTGACTAAATATGCACGCTTTTGAATGCAACTGCTTCAAAATGCAACTGCTTCAAAAATAATCCTGAAATTGTTGATAATGCGTGATCGTATTGCAGTTTGATGTATTTTTATGATTACTGCAATTGTTATGTGATTCTTGTTTTGATTTGATGTGCTCTCGACGTCATTGGAAATGTGGGTTTACCCTCAATGGCTTTCGAAATCTAAATAAAGGTTGAAGAAAAGAAAAAGAAGGAAAGACTAAGGAAGGATCAGTAGCTCCTTAAAAATGCAGAGATACTGGAGTGGAGA
>NC_140925.1:17886570-17912651 GCF_045865225.1 Trachurus japonicus
CGTCCCCTTGGAATTATAAGGTTCTAATACTGACATTTTTGTCAAAATTTGAGTTATTGACATATTCCAGTTATCTGGTACTACTTAAAACATACTATGAGTTGTTTTTTCAAGTCTTTCATGCATTTTTGGTCATTTAATCTGGAAAAGCACAAAGGTTCTATCTGCAAACTCAACTCTATCTTGGGTTCTTATAAGGTTCTATCTGTCGTGAACCTATCACACACTCGGAATACAAACACAAAGGCCCAATCTTGATTCTGATTCTTTATTATGCCAATGCTGCCCAGTAAAGGCAGGGAAGCATAGAAACAGTACTGCTACAGTAACTGTACTTGCCTGACATGGACATAACAAATGAATAACACTAAAAAATAAGTTTATTTTTTTCTTTACCCTCTCTGTCTTTTGTAGATTTTGCCATAGAGAAGCCTACTGCGTAAATCATTGAAATCATTGTATAGCTAAATTACCTGCTAGCTAGCACTCAGCTTGCTACATTCATTACTTTAGTCTTTTGTAAACAATTCGCAGGTAAACACTGTATGAAAGGGTTAATGATTTTCAACAAGCTAGCTAAGCTAGCTAGCTACCAAGTAGCTAGAAGGGTATAGTAGGACTACAGTCTAACGAGCTAGCTAGCCTAGCTGATGAGACGTGTCACCAGTAAACTAAAAAATAATAGGCCTACAGGATGATGTTTATTTGTTTAGTAATTTTTAAAAATAGCCCAGCTGCATAATGTTACTCATGTCTACACGCAGTGATATTGTTTGATTTACTACTTGACTCTTTAATGCTGTGTTGTTGTTGTTTTTTTCCTGAAATGCTAGAGATGCAAAAAAAACTAAGGTTAATAAGAGAGAGAACTAAACACACAGCACCAGGCAAATGCGACAGAGGCAAGTTGCTAGGAAGCCTATGGCGTTATCAGAAAGAAGCATTATGACAGAGGAACAAGAAGTTAAAAAGCACGTGAAGAAACTAAACATTAATGTACGCATTGAGCTACGGCAGAGAGATTTAGCCTAGGCTAGCCTACTGCATTTTTATTGGTCCCACGCTACTCAAATAATGGAAATGGGGGAAAATAATTATAATAGACAAATTTCACTGCACCAGACAATTTATCTACACTACACAAGTGTTGGTCTACAAAGTAAATTTATTAGTAATCTGTTAGTATTCTCTAGAAATCATTGTTTCCTTGCATGTTTTGGTAAGATAGAACCTTATAATTCCCCAAGCCGATATTTGAGTTCTTTAGAGTATAAGGTGCTATCTGCATTATAACCTGTTTGATAAAAACACCATTTCCAAAGTTTTCTAGGATTATGAATATTTTACATTTAGAATAACACTTTCATGTGTCCTATAATTCCAGTATATAATAACAAACTTGTTTTCCACATATATCAGTTTATGCTATTTAGTATGCAAAAACTTTAAACTCTATATCACAAATCTGGTCAGAGTGCAGATAGAACCTTATTAATTCCAAGGAACGAAAATTTGTTATGTTCTAGATTCTATTGTCAGCCAATGTAATTCTAATATGAAAGTCTGACTGTGATGGATTTGCTGTGATTTGATGATGAGATTTGAAACACTGAAATGTTACAAACTGGGTTTTTGTTGTCATGAGTCAGAGTTTGATCGGTGATTTTGGGGCTGTCAGGGGTGACAAAAACTTAAATACCAGCTGCCACCCACTGAATGATGAAAATTTATATTCGCATGTGCTAAATGCATGATTATCAAATCATTTATTCATCTCCCAATTCTATTGTTTTTTTATTTAATTATTATGTGAGTGGTTCAATGCTGGTAATCACACTGAGGATGCCAGCTAAGTATTGAGTCATCTATCAACTGCATAATCTAGTCAAAATGTTGTGTAAGAAAAGTGGAAAACAAAAAAAAAAAAAAAAAAAAAAAAGCACTTGAAAATGTCCCTTCCAGTGTATTGTCCTTAAATGAAAATAACAAGCTTAGAGAACATTCAATGGGAGCTCAACTTTTATGACCTCTGATGTAAAGCTAATGTATCAAATTTGATGTATTCTTACTTGAATTTTGAAGTTCCTCAAGAACTAGAATTTAGGTAAAACAAACAGAATGACTTGCATATTGTGGGAATGCGCAGCAGCTCACAGATGTTTTGTCCATACAGTGCTTAAAAGAAAACGCTTTTCTAATGTACTGCTGTCAATTGATCTCATAAATAATAGAAACACCTTCTCATCATCCATTTCATGTTATTATACTCTGTTTGAACTATTATCTGTGTGGTCGACTTCCTAAACTTCAGCAATTTGAGTAACACCAGAGTGTAGCTGCACGACTGAGAACTTGATAGTGTTTCATGCATATTGAAAGGTTAGTTGGGAGTTTAAAAATTATGCAATACTCACACATGGACAAACTGACCTATATGGAACAAAACAACAGTCCTGTGGATTTTTTTATTATTCCATCAATGCCCCATGAGGCACTCCTTTGGATGAAAAATTATGATGAAATTAACATTTATCCAGCAGAGCCTGCTCCAAAGAGCAGAATACTTATACACAACAGTACTTCATATAACGGCCTCACAGGCCAGTTTCTGCCAAAACATTAATTTACTAGGAGGCTAGGCCAGATGAGATTTTAAACAGCTACTCATGGTGAGCTAAAGTATGAGGTAGTATATGAAATAACTTACTTTATATTTAAAATGCAACAGCATGTTCTCTTTTGATGCCAGGGGTCCTCAATCAAAACAAAGACAGTATTGGGTGACATCATGAAGCTATGGGATCATGGGAGTTGTTGTTTTACACCACCATGGCCTTAAGCTGCTCCATGTTGTGATTCCTCAGTGGTCAGTGACTCAGGAAATCAAAACCAAAACCTGTTCGTGATTTTTAACTGTTTAGTTTTATCAGTGGACATGAGTCTGTGGGTGGGGGGTGGGGGGTGGGGGCTGGTGAGGTTGAGACTGCTGCAAACCTTGATCTCAAATGTTTCTCTAATAACTTATGCAACCAGATGTTCAGATGGTTTTTGCCAGCAGCCAAATTACATAGCAGAGTGTTCCTCCTCACCGTAACAAAACCGAGCAGGGCATTAAGGCAGTGTAGCAACCCAGGTTTAACTTTAGAATGAGTGACTTTGAAGGACAAAAGGTGTATCTGTGTGACTGGCATATTCACCATTGATAATTAAGGATTCTAGACATCTAAAAGCCTACATCTGAGTCAAAACTACGTAAGTTGTATAAAGTCAGCGTCATAAAACTGAATAAAAGGTAACACAACCACAACACCAACACATGTGCATAGGGAGTTATGTTAGAGTGACAAAATGAAACAAGATTAGAAACACATTTTTCTCTATGTATTAGAAATCTTGACATTTTTTTGAAGCACTGGAACAGTTCTATACTCAACGAAAGACCGAACTGTAAAGTATCGTGAGCGTATCTATAGCTACTACTGCATCAAAAGTATGAGATACCTTGTCTAATTTTCAGTCTTTTTCAGTCAAATTTAATGTTAAAAAAGTCTAACTTCAGGCAAGTTGTAAGCCAAGATCCATTTTAAAAAATTAAAACAACCACCAAAAAGCCACAGATTTGACTTTTTTTCCTGTTGTGTTTTTAAATAGGTCAAACTTCATGGCTATAAGGTCAAACTTTAACTTAAATAGTCAAAATTCGTCACCTAATAAGTCAAACTTTTAACGTACTAGCTTGCTGTTATCAGATACTATTAACAGAGTTCCACTACAGTGAGGCAGTAACGGTATACAAAAAAAAAAAGAAAAAAAGAAGATAGATTTCGACAACACATACACACCTGTAACTAATGTACCGTTAATTGTGCCTGCAAAAGGGGACACCTGTGGTAACAGGACTGAGTTGCTTAATCGAGTCCCTTTCTAAACCTTGAGCTCCACTCACCTTGAAGGCGATGTCATAAAACTCTCCACTGTTGCTGATGGAGCGGGTACCCTTCTGGGATAAACCAGTCCGGAGGACGGAGGCGGCAAGCGACGGCCAGTACTTTCCCTGTCCTCCCTGCTGTCTCTGCCGCTGCGACGAGCGACGCCTTGGGGCTCTTGGAGCTCCCTTTGCCTTTCACTGCCGTTCTTCCTGGAACATGGCTTTGCGTCACTTGTTCAGCTCCCGAATTAAGATAAGGCAAAAGAGCGAGGAGGGAAGAGGAGGACGATGAGGCTTTCTTCTCAGTTCGTTCAGTACTTTCCTCGTGGAGTTGGTTCGACGGCGCGATAGAAGGCGAAAGAAGTTCAACTCTGTGCGTCAAAATAACTTGACTGTGCGTAAAGCCTCGACCTGATACGCGTTTTCGGCCCAAAACAAAATACTGACTATGAAGGCGAAGACACTTGTTGTCCTCAGCTCGGTTGCTGCTGTATGGTTGACAGTAATTTTTTGAAGAAGGTGCTTTTTTTTGTGAATTTGTGATGCTTCTCTTTTTATTGCAGTATTTCTGATCTTGTTGCACTTGTATTTGCTTGTTATCTTGTGCTTTGCGTTTCTGCATGTTTTGCTTTGAAGTGTTTTATTTCCTTGTTTTTGCATGAGTTGCAGGTGTGACCTTGCTTCAGTTTTAAGATATTCTGTTTTTCTTTAGTGATATCTGTGTATTTTTTTGTTTTTGTTTGCTCTGTATTTTTTGCGTGTTTTGTTATTAATTAATGCGTTGTGCTTGTTTGAACTGACTGATTTGTGCTCCTGCTTTTTATTAAATTTTTTTGCATATGCAGTGTGTCTTTTTCTTTTTTATTTTATTTATTTATTGCTCATTGCATTTATATGCTTCTATTCTATTGCTTTATTGTTTTGCGCCACGTTTATTTTTTGCAGCTTATTGTTTGATTAATTTTTCTGGTTGTATACTGCTTTTTTTATTGTTTCTGTTTATTTGTTTATTTTTTGATCGCATTTTTGTGTTTGTTATTCTTGTTTATTGCTTTATGTTTTTTTTTATTTTTTGCTATGTGATTTTGCAATTGTTTTTTGAGCTTGCTTGGTGCCCATTTTTTTGTTTGTTTTTAATTATTTATATGGTGCAGCTGGGAAGGCGTATGAATCTTGACGTCAGCTTCACAATGTTAATACACTTCCCTCTCTCTCTCCCTCTCTCGTGTTTGTGGTGATGGGAGCGCATGAAGGCATGGCTGTTACGGGTGCGCGTCTGTGAGAAAATCCAACCCAAAACCATAATTGACATTACTATTTCCCATAGGAGGTTGACTATTTACTGATATTCAATAGCCTTACAAAATCTGTAAAAAAATCAGGGAAAATTTATATACTAATGTGGGTTAATTGTATTTTGAATAGTCTATCCAAATTATATTCTATTTGAATTTCTCCAGGGTTAGTAGAATCATGCACCTCCTGAGCATAACAGCTGTTCATTTTTTAATGTGTTTTATGATGAACAAATCTGTAGCATCAGCTTGATAATTTGTTCATCTTCCCAGAAACCATTGGGGCGCATTTTATTTGTGTTATGACTAGTGCATTTTTTTCCCATTCCAGTAGACACAGGTATTGGAATTCTGTTTTAGGGTGTATTTTTTGTTCCTTGTTAAAGGTGCAGCTTGGCGTTGCATTGGTAGGGTACCTATATAAGTTATTGGATGGATGGAGCGCTAGGAATAAAAGGTTGGATAGAAAGCAAACTTGATTCCAATGTACTATTAGCGCCTATGTGGTTTCCAAGTTCGAATTGTGCCACCAAAATTTCCATATTTGTCACGGATTGAAAATTTTTTAAACATTTTAACCATGTGAAGCACTTAGTTGTTACTTTTTTTTACTTATTTTGTCTATTAAAAGGTGCTAAAGCTTAAGTTTAATTGTTTTGCCTTTTTTTTTTTTTTTACAAAGCATACATGCATTACCTGCATCTTTCTGTCTGCCCAATGAGATTTGATCCATATGTGATGCTCCATAAAACTTGAGGTGTGAGCTGAGGACAAAACTGTAAGCTGATAAAGGCCACAAGTGAAAAAGCATCAATGTATAATTACAGTTCCTTCTGTTTACTGCAAAGCGTTTTGCCAAAGTATACTAAAAGTCACACAATACATAAAATCCCAGGTTATGTGAAAGCTCGATGACTCACTCCTTGTCTTTAAATAGGAAATACTATTTTTGCCTGTCATTTTCCCTACGTCCATTGTGGTGATACATACTCTAAAGCGTTTGTACGAAGACCATTGAGAAAAAAAGTATGATCTGTCCACTGCCACTGGTGACTCATTTCCTGGGATGTATGTTTGATTGTTGCTTTCTCCACTAGGGAACACTTGCTAAGCATCTTTTTCCAGTCCACTTTAATCTTACACAATCTGCTTTACAAATCTGTTTTAAACTTTCACAGCTGAGAGGCGCCAAGTGCAACCAGTAGGCGATATCATCTCTACTTACAGAGCAACTTTGCCATTGATGGCATCTATGATGTGATTCACTCACTCTTTCTGTCATACTTTCCCAGCATGTGAATCTCGTACCAACAACCACACCCCTTTTGGTCATAACCAGCCTTTGAGCATCTCTGCCGCCCCCACTTTAATTGATTATATCATAGAAAAAAAAAACTGGGAAATATGCCATGAGCCAAACTGAGCTGGGGAGATGAGACAGACAAAATGTCCCTGCTGTTCTGTTACACAATCGAGGCACAAAATAAATGGCGTGTGATCCATCGTGCAATCAGTAAGTTTATACAATCAAAGTCACATAAAACTGCAAGGAAAGGCTGCATAGAGTAATTCTGCCAGGAAGTGTATTAGAGCGCAAACACAGACAAACAGGATGCAGATACGTCTTGATGAGGAGGCTATTAAAAACATTCATGACTTTGATGTATGTATGTGCCATTGTCAAATCTATGAGCTGGCAAGCAACAAGAGCACACACCCTCAGTGACGTGACACTGAATTGGACTAGCAGGTAATCCATGCCATAGTGTATATAAAGTGCTGAATACTCAGCTAGGCTACATGTTCTTGAGATAGTATGGACAGAATAAAACATGCAGTCAAACAAGTTGCAATATTTTCTGGGAGGCCCTTTACAGTCGTTGCTGTGCTGTCTGTGACCCGACAGACAATTGGCTAGGCTCTATGTATGTATTCTTCTGTGGACGAATTCTCCCCCAGGTGTTCACTGCAAGCCTCCTCTGCTCGTTGCTTTTTCTGGGGTGTCTGCCTTCAGATGACTGATTCAGCCAGTCGGGGATATTTAGAACCTCTTCATGCCTTGAAATGCTCTGTTGTGTTGCTTTGACCATCGTGTTTAGGTGGTTTCTCTGCTCATTTGGAAGAAATGTGGACTGATTTTGTTTTGACACATTTGGCAGGAAAAAGGTGACCACACAGACTGGCTCCTGTTGACGTCTGCATTCAACCTGTTGCTTTCATCAGCAGTTGAAATCATCAATAAATCCCAGTGCTCCACATTCAAAATGCAGCCATGTACTATGTCCAAGCCACCACAGGGCCACCAAGTTTGACGGATGAGGTGGTGACTTTGGGTCATGAGCTGTTCCCTTTTTCTCCACTGTCCTCTTTCTTTCATTTTGATAGAGGTTTGTTTGTTTCATAATTTCGTTTGTTCCAGAACTGTACAACTTTACCATTTTACTGTGAATTGTTTGATTTTATGGTCATAAACTATTCTCCTCATTGCAGAGAAGGAACCATGGCCATCAGCAAGACTTGTGCTTCTCTGGCGTCCAGGTCATTTGCTATTTTCTAATATTCCTGTGTGCACTTGCCTTGTTTTTTCAAATGTTTTTTTGCCTAAAATTAATTTTTATCTTCACATGCATGGTCACATATTTAAATACATTCACACATTTGGTCCATCTCAGCCATCAGGCTGCCATTTCTCTAGAGGGTATAGCTATGGTCAACCTGCTGAATGTAAAGTATCAAATAGGACACATGACAGGCCCGCTAAGTTGTATTTGCTGTTTAAAAGTGACACTTCATAATACCATGTTTCACCTGAAATACTATATAAGAGGCTGCCTCAAACAAAACAGGGAAATGACTGCCCTCTGCAGGACTTACTGTAGTATCACAGGTCTAATGCTCTATCCAACCAGTGTTCCACAACTTAAAGATTGAGTGTGTAATAATTGGCCAGGTGTATTGACAAAATCTGAATATACGACCCATGAATATATTTGTATGAGTGTAATGTATAATCACTATAAAATAAAATGTTTGGTTTTCGTAGCCTTATAATTCTTCTTTTATATATACATATTGCAAGGGTCTTGCTTTAGAGACTGTCGCCATCTTGCACCACCATGTTTGTATGGAAGCCCAAACAGAAAATTCAGCCAGCCAGAGAGCATGTTTCGTACGTTTCACGTGCATAAATAAAGAATTCTAAGACAAATTAATAATCAATAATGTGTACACCACAGCCATTTCCTTTATTGAGTGTGTTCAATTCCTGTAGAAACACTGACTCAAAGAATGGTCATCAAAGATTTTAAAAGATTTTTAAAAAGTAACTGATTTATGAGTATATCTCCATGACATTGTTGTACACTCACAATCACTAAAACACTACACAGATTCTAAAAAAAAATTCCATAGCAAATTCATCCAAAAGTACAAAAAAAAAGCAAAGACGTAAGCAGCATCTATGAGAAAATGGTACACAGAATCTTAATGTTTAGTACAAAGTAAAAATAAAAAAACATATGCAGACATAATTGACATCTGAAAGAAAAGACTACACAGGTTCGAAATGTGTTTTCTCAATGGCAATTACTTTGCATCCAAGAGTACAACATTAATATTAAAATACATTTGAAGACGTAATGACTTCTGTGAGAAAATGCTACGCAGATTCTTTTTTTTTGTCAATAGCAAATATAATGCATACAAGAATACAAAATAAAAAAGCATATGTAATTAACATCCGGGAGAAAATGTTATACAGATTTTAAATGTTTTCTCAACAGCAAATATAATGTATCCAAGAGTATTGGATTGGATACTCCTTTTTTATTTTTATGTGGCTGTCATTAATTCATCCCCTTTACGTGAATTTGTGCTAATTTTCTTACTGGTCATTTTCATACCTGATGTCGTAGGCTACAGGACCCTCCATTGTGAAACCAAGGTAGAAGGATACATCTTCACGACTGTAACCACTGCGGATATCACCAAGGTAAACAGGACGCACCTGCATTTTAAGGTTTCCACCATAGTTGACATAAATGTTTCCATTTTCTGATTTCCCTTTAACCCTCAAAAGCCTCGCCTGGACCTTTGGCTTATTCCATACTTCTCCACTCTGCCATAGCTGGTGTAGGTTACGAGGTTGACAACCTTCGCGACATTGAGAGTTCAAAAGATTATCAATCTCCACTTTCGAAACTATTCGCTTAAGTCCACTTGATTTCCCAAGGAAGAAATGAGCGATAGCACTTCTGGCTGGAAACATGTGAGAGAAGCGTCGATGAAAGGATTTCTTAGCTGATGTGATGTACAGGGTGATGTTTTGATATGATGCCGAGCTGTCAATCCTTCGGTTTTGTGTGGGCCACATGAGCAGCATGGAGAGGTAGATACAAGCTCTGTCCATCTTTTGAATGAGTACCCTCCTTTAGCAGTTCCTCATGTGAGAAGTTCAACCCAAGACATTATATTTGCCTCAGCAAAGTGGAAGAGGGCTTGATATCGTGCAGAACTATGTTTGCCAGAATGGAAGTTGACGGTATCTGTAACTCTCCTCCTGAGGTGGAGTTGTCAATATATTATATTGCCATTTTTTGTTGACAATGTGCTCCATTTCCATTCCACTTTTGTCAGTCAAGCACTGCAGAAGGCTAGCAAAAGAGTCTGCTCGCTTCATTTCCATTGACGCCTGTGGTCCAATAATGTCTGATGGAAGACTCAGTTTTGTGTTTTAACTGGCTGTTTCCAAAGCTTTTCGCCTCTTCTGTGTCATTGAATATTTCAATGTACTTTATTGAAGTACCAGGATACCTTTCGTTTGTGTCTCGCATCAAGGTTTCCAATTGACCTAGGCTTTAGGTAATAAAAAGTAAGTCTGCAAAAAAATGAGAAGATTTCCTTCAGCCTTGGCTTCAAGAAATCGATCATGTCTCATGTTCTACAGGGAACCCAATCCACAAATTCTGTAGTGTCTGTGTGTGCTGTGTATCATATAAACTACTTGCTGGGTAGCGATCTCTAAGGAATTGTAGCCATTCTTATCTTTTTTATATCTGTCACTGACACCAAAAAAGAGGAAGGTTCTTTATTGACATCAAGCAGGGTCAGCATGACTTCTGTCACACCAGCATAGCCTGAAATGTTGTAGGATGTTTGGTTTCTTTTTGGTATGTTGATCAAAGTGGATCCACTTGTTCATGCTTTCTTGGCTTAGCTCCGCTGATACTGGAACGCTTGTACAGCCTTATCTCCTAATGTTAGGTAATTTGGCAATTGCTTATCGGGAGTGTAGATCCCTTAAAATCTTCAAGTTCTTTTTTGAGGTGACTCTTGTAAACTTGTCCGACTGCTATCTGCAAATGTCGGAATTTGAATTTTTTCCCTTGTGCATCCAAAGCCCATTTAAGGGCAGTTGTTAAAGGTCATTTTCTCTACAAACAGAAATATCTTGCCAGTGCTTGCGGGAATTGTTGCACTTAGGTCAAGACACGCTCTGTGGCTCTTTCTAAGACTTCTTTAATTTTACCAGGTCCTACCTCTATCGATGAGCATTTCCTTTCAATCAACGGAGAAAACAAAGTGTCGTTGTCATCTCCTTGTACATTCCTGCGGGCGTTGTGATGAGCATGCTTTGGATGTTTTGAGCAAGGGGAAATTCCTATTCCAGTACATGATTGTAGAGTTTGTCAACAGTTGCAAAACATTAGTAGTTATCTCAGCCAGAGAAAGTTTGTGTTTCTGTGGTAAGAAATTCAAGAACACTTCTTAGCAATCATTTGGTGCAAGAATCGTACTGCTTGATAGGTGCCCATGCTCTTTCAACAGTGAAAGTGATCATCAGTGTGGAATATGGATTCATTTTGTCAGTCAAGTTGTTTCGTGCTTCCACAAAACATTTCTTCATGCCCACTAACTCTTCACACAAAGAAGAGTGACATGGTAAACGATCTGTTGACATAGGTGTTTAGACAAAGCCAGGAATGAGAAAAGCTTACCTGCGTGGGTTGTGGTGTCAAGATCTATTACAATGTTGCTCACCAAATTTGTGATGTAAGTCCTCTACTGAAGTTTTTTGTCATGATTCTCATGAACGCGTTAGAAGGTCTCTGGCTTTTCATGGTTTGTCTTTGAGCTGTTTGAAGCTTCTCTGAAAACCAAACTTCTGCTCTTTAGCTGATAACTTGTTGGTTGATGACCACATTTGCAATGCGGCTATTGTTGGAGCTCTCAACAGGGAAACTGAGTTCTCATCACAGTTCAGAATGTATTACCATATAGACTACTATGTAGCTTCCTATCTTGGCAAGGATGCACTGTTTTAGGTCCTCTACATCATCTCGGTTGTCCACCAAAGGGAGAACAGGTGTATGTCCCGACTGCTCCTGTTTGGCGTTAGGGCACGCCAGATTCATGAACTTGGGCTGCAATTTCATTATTTGTTGCCATGTTGTTTTTAACTAAAAGCACATCTGAACGTATGCCTCAAGTTCCAGAGAACATGCCATTGCAAGAGTTGTTCCTCCACATCCAGGGTGATGGAAAAGATTGATCCACAACACATCGAGATGTATAGGTTTGTGCAGGTGTGATCAGGTCATGTAGCTCACTAAATTTGTCCTCGTTTAATGAATTGCAAACTGCCTTTCATCTCAGAAAGGTGAAAGTTCCAACATGAAACTTGTTCCTCCTCTATAAAAGTCTTCCTCTGATTTCTTTTTGACACGAGTTAAAGGAATCTATTTTTGTTTTCAATTTACTGTGTTTGAGACCCATTCATTTTCAGATCAAAGATGTCCAAAACAGTCATGAGTACTATCTCATCTTTTTTTGTCAGCAGGACTAGAGCTGGAGCCTGTAGATGGTAAGAATATCACTGGACGATTGTGTTTGGGGTCCTCTAAGCTTTTTGATGGTACTTTGATATTTCATTCAGACTCAGTTCATAGATGCATTTACTTGTGATGTCCTCTTTACAAACGACAGTCAACAAGCTGCTGCCAGCGCCTGAATAATCATTAGAGTCTTTGCAGAGGCATAAACATATTGTTGAACCTTCAGTGTGCGATAGATTGCACAGAAGGTCTCCAAGATAGGGCTTGAGACGTCACTTAACTTCTGAATGAAAGAATAATTATCACAAGCAGGTCTTTGGAAAGCAACTCTGGGTTTACAAAGCAAATGAAACCATGTTGGTAACTTTCAACCAGAGCGTATATTTTTTAAGCCATTCACTGTGTGTTAGGTGGCTTTTCTGTGCTCATCCTCCTCATTCACCATCATCCGTTGCAAAAAATCCTACTCTGTTTGTTTAAACAAGTTCAGTTTAGTAATGGACTTGTAGTAAATACTGTCCTGAGTGGTATTCATGTGAGTGGTAGTGCAGATGGGCTATGCGATCTCTTCTGTACAAATTGCATGCTCCAATTCACATCAGATCGGTTCCGTTAGGATCAAAATCAAGTACAGCAAACAACTGTCATTCTTCCTTCAGAAAATCCAATGTGATACCATTGGGCTTGAAGGACATTTTGTGTGTGACAAAACAATAACCTGATGGGGTGTGACATTCTCCAAAATGAGTCCCTTCCACAAGTTATGAGCTGTTTCAAAACCTTTGGCCCTGATGACTTTGGGGGGGTTGTCTTGTTGTCGTTCCTCCTCTGCTTGCTTTCGGTGACTGACATCCAACACTTGTACTTTCTCAGCCAAATTTCGTAGCTTTTCTTGATATATTTCGAGGATTAGTATCTGCTAAAATGTTGATTGACCTCTTGGGCCAACTCGCACAAAAGAGACGAGGTTTTGCATTGCTGTGTCTTTTCCATTGATGCAATACTCAACAGAGTATAGAAAAAATCCTGTTGTGTCTCAGAATAAGTTGGAACTACATCAACCTCAATCACCCATTTGTTTGAAGTTGTTCCATCTTGGGATTGAACCTGTACAAAATGTGGAGGTCTGATGCACATTCTGGCGGAATTTACATGTTTTTCTTCAAAGTATTCACTCAGGCATGGATTCAATACCATCTCATTATATTTTTCAAAAGATGGTGATCTTGTGCCCAACTATTTTTCACCACTGTCCCTGTCCTAGGCTGGTTTTGCACGCCAAAATGAATGTGCCATTGGTTTCGTTGAATTTCATGCAGCTTGCAGCAAAACTGAGAATACATCTTTTGTGAATTCATAAAGAATCTCTCCTTTCACTTGCTTCAATTTGCACTAGGAGAAGCTGGATACCTCATGCACAGGTGTAAAGGAAGGGAAAGATTACTTGGACCAGCTTCTGGAGGAAGAATGTTATTTTCTACGTTGAAAGTTGTTTGGTGTTTCTTTTATCAAAGTGACGAAACTGACATATTGATCTCTTTAATTGTAGAAATTGTTTCATGGCAGTAATGTTGTATGTAATCGTGTGTCATTTGTTGTTTTATGATCTATTACCGATCTTATCCTTTTTTTTGCCATCTTTATTATTTGAACAGAGCTTACGACTTTGAAATTCCTGAGCGTGATGACACGGTTTCATAGTTTCCCTAGATACAATACCATATTTCCAGACACAATCTCCATTTCTTGCTCTTTAGGTGTTCTCACATGTGTCCAAAAGTCCTCTTGAACTTCTCCATCCTGTCGCCATTCATTTTTATTGCTGGAGCGCTCTGGAACACCTAGTTCTAACAATATCAATTTTTCTATGAATAGGAGAACTCAAAGCAAGCGCTTCTGAAACAACTCCTGGTCAGAGTATTTTGCTTGCATATTTCATGTGGTACTCTAAGGGTTTTCATCAGCCAATCTCTGATCGTGTTCTTTGGTCCAGTCCTCAATCAGTGGTGGGAGTTTGCAGGTCACACTCTTCCTGTTACACCAAGATGTTAAGTAAGTGAACAATCAGTGTGTAGTATTGTGACAGCAATTTTCGCTTCCAAATAAAAACTGCTGTTATTAAAACAGAACAGCTATAAAAATACCTGGGGCCTGCCCAACAGGGGACTGTCTTGGGACTTGTGTTTCATTCCTGTAAATTTAAATAATACGAAACTACATTTTAATTATATCAAATTATATTGTTTCATAAAGGTAATCAGTCAATATACATAGCATGCCTTTACAACAAATAATGTTGTTGTTGACCATCTAGTTATGAGGAGACTTGCCTAGCTTCTTCATCTCCAGAGTTAAGGTTTACTCTCCAGTTCCATTGGACACATCACTCTTTTCAGTGACTCACAAGCATCCATTCTGTCTGTCTCGGCACATGGAAGATCGTCTGGAAGATACGAGTAACAAATCTAAACAAAGGAAACCAATCAGCTACATGCCCCCCAGTCATGTGGTCCTGCAACTATAGAGTCACACACACAATTTGCAGACCCAAGCACACAGGAGAGGACAGACGCACATCTGGCACAGCACACAAAAAACCCACAACAGCATGTCCTGATGTAAAAGGCCGTGACAATGCCGGTATGTAAGATCAATATTGAATTTTATGAATTACAGAAAGTTATGTTAACATACAGCTACAAAATAAGCTCCTGTCTTTACAATGTTGATTATTTTTAAAGCAGAAGTAATTGAGCCGGTCGTTTTTTGGCTAACTTTGTTAGTTAGCAGCCCCCGCCCTCTGTCTTTGAACTATTGGTCCTCGTACCTACATCACACATTCACGCGCATCCCTTGGCTGCCCACACAGCCCTTCATGCTGTTTCTCTCTCCTATTGGATAAAAGCTGTGTATGGATTACAGGAAGATATACAAGACCTTTTCTGCCCTCAGCTTATCAGCAGAGTCAGAGTGACTGACAGACCCGTGCTTACGGTACCACACACTTTAATAGTAAGAGTGATATGCCGTCGGAAGATTAAAACTATTTATAGAATTATATTAACACAAATATTCCGCACTACTCTTTGCTTTAAGTGTTCAGGGGTAACAGGTTTTTGTCTCCTGGATAAATTACTTTTAATTATTAATTATTATATTAATTATTACTTATTGTTTCTGTTGCAGTTAATTTAGTATTAATAACAATTAGTAGCTTTGAAAATATGTAATGACAGTTGGGTTGGGCTACTAAGTGTGGTACAGTAATTAATAACCGAAATGAAAACCCGTTTGGCAACAACAGATTGCTTTTAAAAAGGTTTATGGTTGTTAGTCAATTCTTGTGTTTTAAGTTGTTTTGACAACTCAATTAATTTTGTGATTTGAAGGTCTGTGGTTAAACTATAAAGGGTTACAGGTGTTTTGCTTGTGCCATTACACTGGAACCAATCGTTTGGTAGGTTGTGGTTTAAGAAGTGTTTCCTCATGCCAACATGAATTATGTGTTCTTTTAGATTATGTGGTGCCATTGCATATTGATAGAATACACACTTGGAACACCACCACTAATTCTGGGTGGTTCGGATTTGCAACTTCAGTTCCTCATGAATTGATGTTTGCGCGGTGCACATCAATGCTGCCAGTTTCCTAGTTTCTGTTAACACCCTTCTTTATATTATAGTCCATTGTAATGCTGGATATGGATCATTGAAAAAACAAAAACGATGGTGTTGCGCTCTGGAGTGTGCATGCCTGGTTTAATTAAGCATAAGAGACAGTGCGAAAAATAATGACATTAATTCCAATCATACCTTTCCTCTTTCGCTGAAATATAGATGGCTCCTCTCTGGAGAGGTCACTCATCATAGTAGAGGAAACGGCTTGAAGTACTCGCGTTAATCTTTGGCTTGACATCCATCTTTGCTCTGTCTGGGCTGGCATCCCATGACTTTCAATCATTATCTCCTAGAGAGAGAGAGATTGTTCTGTAAATAGTGTATACTTTATACAAACACATCATTAACCATGCATTTTTGAGCAAATATTTTGCGGCTTAGTCAAACTTGCACAAGGCTTTGTACTTGGTGTGGGATATTGACAACATCATCAAAACAATTTATTTAACTTTGGTACAAATATCATATGTACATGCTGACTGTGGCAGTCCTAATTATTCAGATTGAGCTAAAGCAATTTTTGTATTTGTAGAAAACATGACTTGTCGGCCTCTGTTCTATGAAGAACATGAGGGGACCAAAACATAGTGAGATAACATCTGTCTTGAAAAGAAAAAATGCGGAATAGAAACCCAAAACTAGTTATATTGTTTTTACCTCACTGTGCAATGGCCATTTGTATTAGGATGCCCTATCAAGGAATGATCACGATGTCATAACTTCTTGTTCACCACAAGATGAGGTTTAATCTCACCCAAGTCCAAAAAAGAAAAATAACATACAGTAAAAGATGTACAGGCTCTGTCTCACTGTTGTTGTTTAATCCCCTGACATTACGGGAAACGGAATATCCGAGCAAAGAAACAGAGCCCATAGGTGGAATGCTGGGATTTGAGGAAACCTCATGGGCAGCAAGAGTGAGCGCAGCAAATGAGCACGCTGCAGCTGGGCAGCTGATTAGGATCTGCAATAGTTTGATTTTTCTACATGAACTAGCTCCGCAGAGTAGTTATATCACTGAATCGTTACCTACATTGATCCCAATGGGTAAAATAAAGAAGTCTTTTAATTCAACAAGATTTAGTTGGTTGCTTTTACTCCTTAGACATCAGTATGCATCTGATCAAGAAGATGATAATCTGAGACAGTAAAAATATATAAACAAAACCCTATGATATCTTTTATTTTTATTAATTTGATTAGTACGGGGTCATTTCCTAGGGCATTGTGATTTCTTCGTTCCCCCCCACCCCCCATATCATATAAAGTACTTGTGTTTCAATTGTTCTGATGATGTTTCTTAGAACTCCACTCCTTTACCATCTCAGTGCTCCTAGCTGGATGAGTAAACACAGGGTTAACTTAGCCAGTTGACAAAATGTTTAAAAATGTGCAAAATGTACAATGCTGTAACATACACCAATTTTCAACCATATTATTAAAATATACCAAGGCCAACAAATCATGCATTATTACCAACAGATCTCCAGTAAAAGTAAGAGTAAACTTCATCTGATTAAAATGTATTTATCCCAGACAATACTGAATTCCCCTCCCCTTGTTCATAACCCTGAGCTGGGGCATCACAAAAGGGAAGACCACATGAAATAAAACGAAAAGTACGCTTACTGGATATAACTGAAAGGAAACACAAAAAATAAAACAACAAACAAAACACATAAAAAACTAGAATCAGGTCAAACTTTGAGAAATGGTAATTGATTATAATAGGTCATTTGTTAGTATTGTTCTATTACCTCGTACTGTTACGTACAATTATTGTGATTGTCCTCTGTATAGGTAATATTTTCTATGATTCAAGTGTGGCAGAGCGACCTTTGCAGATGTTTTGTTTGCCTGGGCACTACAACTGTCTTTTTTTTCACATTCAATATGGGGGTGCGTATATTGAAGAGACAAACGCAGTAACTTTAATCAAAAGGTGAAGCTTTCAACAGTTGTCTGAACTAAGATTCGTAGGCGACTGTACTGAATTTTGAGCTAAGTCTCAGTTGGAAGGCATCATGTCATAATTTAATTTGTGATAAAATATATTATCTAGCATCTAGAATTAAATTCATTTTGCAAAAAAAACACCATTTACAAACAGTTTATCCCCAAACTTACCTTAGACCACCGTAAATGATAAAATTGCTATTTGCAATCTTCAGCATTATGAATCGAGGCAAAAGTAAAACAGGATTTGCTATTGACATCACACAGATATAATTTATTAAAATGTTAGAGAGAACAAATTTAATGCCATATTTCCCATAGTGGATTGCTCTGGCTTTCTTACCTCTTTGTGTCTCCTTTGTCTTATGATCGCACCTCACGATTCTTGTTTAACTGGCAAATCATGTAATAAACCGTCTAGTTTTGTATTTTAAATATACTAACAAGGATCTACAACATCCCCTAACATTGTCTAGTGACTGTCGATTCTAATACTGTTGAGGACAACACCTGATCACTACTCAAATTTTTTGTTGTAGGGAGTGGCATGTGCGTGAATTTGTGCTAGTGGGTGTGTCAACATCCAGTCAGACGGAACAGAACCTAAATACCAAATCGAGTGTGAAGAAGAAAGCTTCTTTTAGGCCATTCAACTATTTGATGCCAGAGATAAACAAACAGAGAGGAACGACCTTCTGCTCTGACTCAGGCAGCATATTGGGACTAACGCAAACCCAAACAGTGGTTGTGAGTTGAGTCCTAGTAGTGAGTTATTTAAGGTGCATTGAATTCTGAATCAAGTGCAAAGATGTAAAAGCATACATACCGTAACAGCATGTCAAATCAAGCCCCGTGGAAGGGTGGAATGGAAAGACGAGGATGATTCAAGAGAGGAGGGAAAGCAGTGTCAAACAGGGTTTTGGCTCCAAACACCACATGATTAAACTGTCAACCTCGGTATGGCTGACTAAATATGCACTGTGGTTTTTTATTTTTTTGAATGCAAACTGCTTTCAAAATGCAACTGCTTCAAAAAATAATCCTGAGAAATATTGTTGAGGGGATGGGTTATTGTAAATGCTGTGATCGTATTTGCAGTTTGGATGTATTTTAGTATGATTACTGCAATTGTTATGTCGATTCATTGTTTTGATTTGATGTGCTCTCGACGTCATTGGAAATGTGGGTTTACCCTCAATGGCTTTCGAAATCTAAATAAAGGTTGAAGAAAAGAAAAAGAAGGAAAGACTAAGGAAGGATCAGTAGCTCCTTAAAAATGCAGAGATACTGGAGTGGAGAGAATGAGAGATCCAACCATAAAGGGACTCAAACCCTCAATCTTCTGATCCGAAGTCAGACGCCTTGTCCACTAGGGCAAATGGTCACAAATATTTGGTTTTAAACTTTTGATGGACCCACAGTTTGGATTATTATTCATGTGTATCAGCTTGGTTCTGTACAGCGTTTCAAAATGACTGACCCCATTGCCTCGAGCAATGGTATGCTTCACATTGGTTTTCTGTTGAGACAAAAGTGTCCACTGGAACAATCAGGTGAGATGAGACCACCCTCCAACTACATATGGACGTGAGCTCACATACATATAATGTGCCTTTCAGTGCCAGAAAAGAGTGATTTTTTTGGCCAGTATGGGGATCGAACCCATGACCTTGGCGTTATTAGCACCACGCTCTAACCAGCTGAGCTAACCAGCCTTGTTTTCCCACCAATTACTGTACAAAAAGCCAGACACAGTGTAAACCACAGTCAAGCCATCTTCTTTCTTACTGCTTCCTCAAACACTAAACACATTGCTGGACTGAAATACAGCTTTCCTAATAAGGAAAATAAGGCAAAGGTGTTTGTCAGCACCAATCTTTTAACTTTTCACACAGGCTCCAAACACAGAGTTTTACAATTTCAGATACAACAATTGGAACAACAAAATAAATAATTTAAGATTTGAAGCACAGGCACTGCTGGGTGAATTTCTGCTGCCTATCTTTCAAAATAGAGCGAAAGGCTCCAAGTGGGATTAGTTTAGCGAGTTAGTTTCAGCGTCTTTCTGTAAAGTGTTCCATGCCGAAGGGCGGCGGAGCTGAATGCTCTTTTTCCAAATTCAGTCCCTTACCCGGGGAACAGATAAAAAAACAAGGGTTGAACAAGAGCCGCAAAACTCAACCTACTGCTTGTTTCATGCAGTAATATTGCCCGAAATACGAAGGCATCAAGCCTAAAAGACGCCTTAGTAAATTTAAGGTCAACCAATGTACATATCTGCGTGCACTAAGGGGGGGCAGATTTGATTTTGAGTACAACTCACAAAATGATGGGTGAGACGACATACACCCTGTTGACAAAATCCTCAATGCCGTATGATAAAAACAGTTTCTAGAGGCTGGAGACATTTAGAATGACACGTTTCCTAAAATATAGTACATCACTGAAGTACCAAGAATTAGGCATAGGAAGGTTGTTGTCACTAATTTTTTTTTTTAACCTTGAGGGAGAGAAAACACAGGTTTCTATTTTCTGCGAACATAAAATCAACCCAAGTTTCACCCTAAGATTAGTGACCAGCTTGTTTAAGTGGGGTGAAACTTGGGTTTTTGTTCACATGATCACTGTAAACCTTGATGTAGTTGACTGAGGATGGATGAGTGGCTCCTTCAAATACCAGAGATACTGGAGAGGACAGAATGAGAGATCCAACCATGAAGGGACTCGAACCCTCAATCTTCTGGTTCCGAAGTCCAGTGCACTTGTCCATTCAGGACTCCACAATGGTACACAAATCTTGATATTTTAAACTTTTGATGGACCCACAGTTTGGATTATTTATTTCATGTTTATCAGCTTGGTCTGGATTACAGCGTTTCCAAGAAATGACTGAGACATTGCATCAACATTGGAGGGGCAGCTTCACATTGGTTTCTGTTGAGAGAAAGTGTCACTGGAAATAGGTCGAGAAGGAGACCACCTTCCAACTACATATGGACTTGAGCTCACATACATGTAATGTGTCTTTCATGGTCGCTCATATGAGAGTGACTTTTCTGGCCAGTAATGGGGATCGAACCCATGACCTTGGCTGTTATTAAGCACCACGCTTTTAACCAGCTGAGCTAACGCGGCCTTGTTTTCGCACCTATATGCTGTACGAACAAGCAAGACACAGTTGTAAACCACCAGTCACGTGGGGGAGCCATCTTCTTTTCTTATCTGTCTTCCTCAAACACTAAACACATTGCTGGAACTGAAATACAGCTTTCCTAATCAAGGAAAATTAAGGCAAAGGTGGTTTGTCAGCACCAAATCTTTTAACTTTTTCACACAGGCTCCAAACCACCACATGATCACTGTAACACCTTGATCGTAGTTGACTGAAGGACGGATGAGTGGCTCCTTCAAAATACCAGAGGATACTGGAGAGGACAGGAATGACGAGATCCAACCATGAAGGGACTCGAACCCTAAATCTTCTGGATCCGAAGTCTAGACGCCTTTGTCCATTAGGCCCACATGGTCACAAATCTTGGATATTTTAAACTTTTGATGGACCCAGCTGTTTGGGATTATTTACTTATAATGTTTATAAGCTTGGTTCTTTTACAGCGTTTCAAAAATGACTGAGACATTGCACAACATTGGAGAGGCAGCTTCACATTGGTTGCTATGTTGAGAAAAAGTAGTCAGTGGAAATAGGTGAGAGGAGACCCACTTCTCCAACTTACATATGGACTTAGAGCTCACATACAGTGTAATGTGGTCTTTCAGTGTCCATATGAGAGTGGCCGGTGCATAATCTCATTCAGCCCAGGTCATAGTATTTCTTAGGAGGTCTTAAATCGAAAGCAAGTGGAACTTAGTTATTTGTCTAGGAAGACGTTTTCACCTCTCATCCAATGAGCTTCATCAGTTCAATGTAACGCATTCTGACCAGGCTGGGACTGGTCCAACTATCTGGTGTGGAGACTTCAGCTATTTAAACTCGTGTTGTGGGTCGCCGTTCACAAGGGTGATGATGTCAACTGTGTATTCCCATTTGTGGCTCCCACAGAGCCAACGACAGTCGTTTTAAAATGACTGCCTTTGATGGAAGGTTGGTTTCGACTTCGTTAGTGCCCTATTGTGGTTATAACGACAGTCGTTGGAGCACACTTGCCACTTGTGAACAGTGGTTGTTCTTTGGAGGCTAGAATTAGGTTGAATCTCCTGAGGGATGGGATGAAAGGGCAGCATTGTAAATTGGAGATAGGTGGTGTTCTCCTGGCCACCTCCCCTGTTGAGGGATGGTTTTCTCTATACTTTGTACAAAAAATTGCTTCTTTGCCTCCTTTATTCAAATAATCTGTCCTCTCTGTCATAGGATTTGGACATTGCTGTCCTCAAAGGGAAGTGGGCTTTCTCTTTTAGATGTAAATGGAACAGCAGAGTCCGGTATGAGGAGTTTTGCTCTCCTGTGTTGGGCCATGAGTTTAAATGCAGTGGTTGTTTTGTTTCTCCCAATCGTAGAGGTCTTTGCATTCCCCGTTGCATTGGACTGCATACACCAGATTGCTTTTGTGGGTGTGTGGTGTTCTGTCCTTGGGATGTACCAATCTCTCGTCTGAGTGTGTTGCTGGGTTTGAAATACACAGGAATACGGTGTGTGTTAAAGATCCTCCTGAGTGTTTTCGTGATACTCCAGACACATATGGAATGAATATGTTGTATCTCTTGTTTGTCTTTCTCTTCTCAACCACTTTGCTGGTTTTCTTTCTGGA
Organism: Trachurus japonicus; assembly: GCF_045865225.1. Lineage (NCBI taxonomy): Eukaryota > Metazoa > Chordata > Actinopteri > Carangiformes > Carangidae > Trachurus > Trachurus japonicus. Next base: position 17,909,026 of record NC_140925.1, read on the forward strand.
AGCAGCTGCAGTTATCACAAAGGTCCAGCTAGGGTAACCACAAGTTGTGGAGGGCGCCTCTCAGGTGCTTGTTGTTTCTGCCCCTTGGGCCATGTGAGCTGGTGGGCACGTTATCAGACTCTGTGTTGTAAAGTTCTGATAAACCCTCAAGCTTTATGTTCCAGAGGGTGTGTGAAGAGTTGAAAAGTAGTATATTGGTCTGTATGTGTGGGTTTTCTGTATACCCCAATGTGGAAGGCTCCTGTCCTTTTTTCATTAATGGATCGTCACAATCTAAGAAAGGCAGACTATTGTCCTTGACATCCTCTCTGGTGAACTTGATTGTTTTTGTCCACATGAGTTTAATGTGTTTGGTAAAAGCTTGCACCTCTTTGGTTTTGATTTTAATCACATGTGTCGTCCACAGATACCTGAACCAGTGGATCGGTGGTTTTTTCCTTCAAAGGAGTTTAGAGCCTTTTTCTCTACCTCCTCTCATGTACCGGTTTGCCCCACAATCAGGAGGATACTGGTGAACCCATGCACAGCCGTGTTTTTGCCTGTAAAATTTGCCGTTGAACTGGAAGTATGTGGTGTTCACACAAATCCAGAAGCTGGGCAAATATGTTCGGGTTTGATTTTTTGTTCGAGTTTTGCAGGGAGTTTTTTAGTGTGAAGTCGTTCTCTTACTGTGGCCGAAGCCTCCATAGTTGGGATTACAGGTAAAGAGAAAGTCACATCATAGCGTATACCATAGTGTCATCTGGTTCCATATTTTATGTCCCGGACTTTATCCACAAAGTCTTATTTAGAGTTTTGGGATGTGGTGTGGGGCGTTTCCCACCAAAGGAGCCAAGATATTTGAATGTGTTTGGCTATGTTGTAAGCGGACCGAGTGTATGCACTGCTGACACATGGGCCTGAGCGGGGGACCCTTTTTTATGGATATTAGGGAGTCCATATAGGCATGGGGTTGAGTCAATGGGGGTACGCTCGGTAGTATTGTAGTTTTGTTCAAGGACCCCTTCTTTTTGTAATTGTTCGTAGACAATTCATATCACCTTCTTTTTATAGCCACTGGTCGGGTATAGTTTCAGAGTCTGCAATAGTGTTTGAGTCGCTGAGTAGTTGTAGATATCTTAGCCTTTGGGAGTCAGTTGGTATTGAGCACAACTGTGCTATCTACCCTTGTCTGCTGGGAGGATTGTAATGTTTTGGTCTTTGCTACAGAGCCGTCACTGCTATTCCTCTCCTCAATAAGTGAGGTTATGAGGGGGGACACTTAGCCTCGGCCATCACCCGCACGCTGACACTTTTTAACCTTAGCTGAATCTGCCTCAGTTCCGGTTAAGTTGTTTTTCCCTTTAATAGCAGATTCTGTAGCTGTAATCAAAAATCCAATTATAGGTAGCCTCTTTCGGTGTCATGCAAAATTCAGAAGCCTTTTGGCTAGGACTCTTTCTCAGGTTGGGTGAGTTCTTCTGGCAGGACATATTCTTAACCCATCTGTTTTGTGTTCTCTTTCTGTGCTGATATGGTCAGTTTTTTTTGCCCCCAAAATTGGTGAGTATTTCTGTGTTATTGTCAAACACGTCGAGATTGTAAATTGCGGAAATTTCTTGGTTATTCTCTCTTTGCTTTTGTTTATAGTTGTGATTAGTTTGTGCCTTTTGGGTCGAAAATCCACAACTTTCTCCATGATGGAGCTAGGTAAATGTTTTTTCAGTTTAAGCATTTTGGAGTGAGTGGTCATTGTTTTCACTTTTAGCCCCTCGATAGTGAAATTGACCTACTGTCTTATTCGTTCGTTAAGGAGTTGGTTTTGAGCTCTTTTCCATGATTTTCTCTCACTCTATGCCCTCTAAATAGTGGGATTCAAGCGGAGAGCTAGTTGGTGTAAGCCTTTGTTGTCTGTCATCCTCAGGACTGAACCGTAGGTGGTTCCTGTAATCTGCAATTTTCCGAGCCAACCTTTCATGTTCCAGCACCATTCTTAGGGTAGCCAACCCAAATTTGTGTCTTGCAATAGAAGCCCGGTTTGCTCATTATTCTCATTTGGCCCAGGTCAATAGTATTTCAAAGGAGGTTATAATCGAAAAGCAACCTGGATCTTAGTAATTTGGTCTAGGAAGACGTTTCACCTCTCATACCCAAGAGGCTTCATCAGTTCATAGTACGCATCTGACCAGGCTTGGACTGGTCCAACTATCAGAGGTGTGTGAGACTCACTATTTAACCTCTTGTGTGGCGCGCTCAACAAGGGTGATGATGTCACTGGTTCCCATTTGTGCTCCAAGTGCCAACGACAGTCGTTTAAATGACTGCCTTTGATGGAAGTGTTGGTTTCGACTTTCGTTAGTTCCCTATTGTGTTATAACGACAGTCGTTGGAGCCACATTGCCACTTGTGAACTAGTGGTTGTTCTTTGAGGCTCAGATTGTATGAATCTCCTGGGAAGGGATGAAAGGGTCAGCATTGTAAATTGGAGATAGGTGGTGGTCTCAGGCCACCTACCCTGTTGAGGGATAGGTTTCTCCTACTTTTACAAAAAGAGCATTCTTTGTACTCCTCTTTCAAACCATCTGTCCTACTCTGTACTAGGATTATTGGACATTGCTTTCCTCAAAGGATGTGGGCTTTCTCCTTGAGATGTAAATGGACAGCAGCAGGTCCATTCCTGAGGAGTTTGCTCTCGCTGTGTTGGGCCAAGCGTATTATGCAGTGGTTGATTTTGTTTTCTCCAATGTAGAGGTCTTTGCATTCCCTCGTTGCATTGGACTGCACTACACCTGATTGCTTTCTGTGGGTGTGTGGTGTTCTGTCCTTGGCGATGTTACCAATCTCAGTCTGAGGGTGTTGCTGTGGTTTTGAAATACACAGGAATACGGTGTTTGTTAAAGATCCTCCTGAGTTTTTTCTGATACCCAAGACACATATTGAAATACTATGTTGTTTCTCTTGTTTTGTACTTTCTTTCTAACCCACTTCGCTGGTTTTCCTTTCTGGAAGCAGCTGCAGTTGGGGGTTTCACAAATGTCCAGCTAGGGTAACCACAAGTTGTTGAGCGGCGCCTATCAGGTGCTTGTGTTTCTGCCTTGGGCCTTGTGAGCTGGTGGGCACGTTATCAGCTCTGTGTTGTAAAGTTTCTGATAACCCCAAGCGTATGTTCCAGAGGAGTGGTGAGAGTCGAAAAGTAGTAATATTGGTCCTGTATGTGTGGGTTTTCTGTATACCCCAATGTGAGGGCTCCTGTTCCTTATTATTCATATGGACGGTCACAATCTAAAGAAAGCAGAGACTATTGTTCCCTTGACATCCTCATCTGGTGTAACCTTGATCGTTTTGTACCCACTGATGTTAATGTGTTTGTAAAGGCTTGCACCTCTTTGTGTTATTGGATTTTACACCCATGTGACGTCCACATACCTGAACCAGTGGCTCGGTGGTATTCTCCTTCAAAGGAGGTTTAGAAGCCTTTTTACTCTACCTCCTCCATGTATCAGCTTTGTCCACAATAGGGGTACTGAGTGAACACCATGGCACAGCCGGGGTATTTTGCTGTAAAATTTGCCGTTGAACGGGAATTATGTGGTTGTTCAGGCACAAATCCAGAAGCAGGCAAATTTGTTTGGGTTTGAGTTGAGTTG
>NC_140925.1:17912751-18018358 GCF_045865225.1 Trachurus japonicus
AATAATATTAAAGCAGAAGTAAGCGATTCGGTCGTTTTGGCTAACTTCCTGTCAGCCGATGGAGTTAGCAGTCCCCGCCCTTGTCCTTACATCACCACATTCACGCGCATCCCTTGGCTGCACACACAGAGAGGACCGCCCCTTTATGCCGTTCTCTCTCCTCATTGGATAAAGGTTGTAGGATTGTGTTAAGTCTCCACAAAGTTTCTTTGGGTTTGATATACAAATGTAGTGTTAAGTATACCCAACACAGTCTCACTCCCAAGGCGTAATAAACGGACGTTTGGTCAGGGCCCTTTCGCGTTGTTTCCAGACGCTCAAGGTACCCCTCAGCGTGGGACCTGAACGCACAGGGATTTCAATTGATTTTAATGCAATCCCCTCCGCGGCGATATGTGACGCTCAGAGCAAGTGCTCCAGCCATCCATTCACTCCTATTCCGATCCGGCCGCGGTGCTGAAAGACGCCGTGAGCTCCCCTCCCATTGGATAACTGAACCTCGTACCATTTGCAGCTGAATTCGTATATTTATACAGCAATTTGGCCGCAAAAATAACATTTCAACATATTTTTATGACATTTCTAACGAGAAATGTGTGTTTTACTTTCAAAATCTATGTTGAACGAATTCAAATTATATTTTGTTTGGCAAATTGAATCTGTTAAAATGTGTACAATATGTTAATTCAGCTTTCTGGCCATAAAAACAACATTTCGGGATATATCTGGCATTGTTTGAGGACATTTCTAGCGAGAAATGTATGTTTTTACTCTCTAAATATATGTTGAATGAAAGCAGATTGTGTTTTATTTGTCCTGTAACAATATCACAGCTTGTGCTTGTGACTGTCGAGCCGCTTTGGGCGTCATGTTGCCATAACAACGGCCCGCAGAGACTCCGTTCCGCAGTCAGAATCATGGTGCAGCTTCCTCATAATCTGATGACAGATTATGAGGAAGCTGCACGCTTTTCAAACCTGCTCAGCAATGTAAACTGCAACGTGACCTCATTTTAACCGACAGTATATTTGTACGAAGGATTCAAACGATTTACAGGCCGGACCTATTTCTCCAGCCGACAGGCGGACAGCTTCCGCGTTGTTGCCGAGGATGTGACGTCATTGCAACGGCGCCACCATAGACTGCGACACTGCCATCTACGGCGTCTGGACGGAACTACAACACCTTAATAGTGTGTTTTGTTAGTCAGTTGTGATCATGAGGAGTGGAAATTAAGCCATGTTGATTTAATTCAACAACATGTGAATAAACAGTGAGGAATCAGAACAGTTAGACAGCTCTTTTTCAACAAAGTCCAAATAATTCAAGTAACTCAAGTCATATAGGCCTTTTTTTTTTAATTCCAGAAAACAACATTTCTCCCCCCTTCTCCCTCCTCCCGCCCAGGAACCTTAGTTTATAATATAGTGTAGAATGAACCCATCCACTGTAGTAATGTTTATGCACAACTGCACCACTTTAGCCAGCTCCTTTATTTCTGGTTTTACATTGGACAAACTGATTAAGGCTCCATTTTCAGGAGACACAGCTATTCTTTAATAACTTCCACATTCGTTGGGTTACGTTCAGAAGGTTTATCAGGGCAGGGCCTAGGGTCATCCAGTGTTAGCAATTACAGACCCATCTGACCTTCACAGGGTCACAGGTCAACTTTTCATGTGAAATTTGACGATATTTGCTATTATTTCAGGCATAAAACACCAATACTTGGAGCCGAGAAGCTGAAATGTTAGCTTCTAGTCCAGACCTTTGAGCAGATTGAGCGTGCCAAATATCAGGGCTGTGTTCCACTCAGAAGTGTCCAAAATGGCCAAAAAGCAGTGTTCATTTCTAATCCTTCATTGTGTACAAGACTAAATTCAACAGATAGTCTTTAATAACTTCCACATGCTTTGAGCTGGAAGTCTGAAAGTTTCAGGGTTTTGTCAGGGGCCTAGGGCCACCCAGTATCTGCAATTTCAGACCAATCCCACATTCAGAAGGGGTCAAAGGTCAAGGTTTAGTGTGAAATTTGACGATTTTTGCTATCAATTCAGGCATAAAACACCAATACTTTGAGCTGGGAAGCTGAAATCTTTAGATTCTAGTCCAGACCTTGGAGCAGATTGACGGTGCCAAATATCAGAGCTGTGCTCCACTCAGAAGTGTCCAAAATGGCCATGGTAAGTGTCAAAGGTCGCAGGGGTCAAACATCAAAGTGAGTCCTAACAAAACACACACGCTTTAAGTAATCATCATGAAATTTAGATGAGTTGTATATCAGAGAGTCCTCTATCAAAATATTGCGTTCCCGTTGCGCTGGGGGCCCCTGGAGGCCCCTGGGGGCCACTTGGCTTTCCCATGCTCCCATAGAGTTGGGTGTCGGGGTGATGGATAAGGGCCTCACAATGAGTCCACAGGCCAAGTTTCAAGTGATTCGGTTGGTTTCTATGAAAACAGCGGCCTCCTGGAGACAGAGGAATGCGGCTGTTTGAAGCCCCGCCTCTCGAAAAGTAATGGCTCAATCAGGACCGAACGCACATCAACGCGTTCGTCTTGGGCCCCCGGAACCACTGATATCAAATTCAGAACTGTACGACTTTTAGAAATATATTTCATCCATTTCAGCTTTTCAGATTCAGAGCCTCTCAGACTTAATGCCTGAGAGACCTTCTGAGTCAGAAAAGCTGAAATGGATGAAATATATTTCTAAAAGTCGTACAGTTCTGAATTTGATATCAGTGGTTCCAGGGGCCCAAGACGAACGCGTTGATGTGCGTTCGGTCCTGATTGAGCCATTACTTTTCGAGAGGCGGGGCTTCAAACAGCCGCATTCCTCTGTCTCCAGGAGGCCGCTGTTTTCATAGAAACCAACCGAATCACTTGAAACTTGGCCTGTGGACTCATTGTGAGGCCCTTATCCATCACCCCGACACCCAACTCTATGGGAGCATGGGAAAGCCAAGTGGCCCCCAGGGGCCTCCAGGGGCCCCCAGCGCAACGGGAACGCAATATTTTGATAGAGGACTCTCTGATATACAACTCATCTAAATTTCATGATGATTACTTAAAGCGTGTGTGTTTTGTTAGGACTCACTTTGATGTTTGACCCCTGCGACCTTTGACACTTACCATGGCCATTTTGGACACTTCTGAGTGGAGCACAGCTCTGATATTTGGCACCGTCAATCTGCTCCAAGGTCTGGACTAGAATCTAAAGATTTCAGCTTCCCAGCTCAAAGTATTGGTGTTTTATGCCTGAATTGATAGCAAAAATCGTCAAATTTCACACTAAACCTTGACCTTTGACCCCTTCTGAATGTGGGATTGGTCTGAAATTGCAGATAATGGGTGGCCCTAGGCCCCTGACAAAACCCTGAAACTTTCAGACTTCCAGCTCAAAGCATGTGGAAGTTATTAAAGACTATCTGTTGAATTTAGTCTTGTACACAATGAAGGATTAGAAATGAACACTGCTTTTTGGCCATTTTGGACACTTCTGAGTGGAACACAGCCCTGATATTTGGCACGCTCAATCTGCTCAAAGGTCTGGACTAGAAGCTAACATTTCAGCTTCTCGCTCCAAGTATTGGTGTTTTATGCCTGAAAATAATAGCAAATATCGTCAAATTTCACATGAAAAGTTGACCTGTGACCCCTGTGAAGGTCAGATGGGTCTGTAATTGCTAACACTGGATGACCCTAGGCCCTGCCCTGATAAACCTCTGAACGTAACCCAACGAATGTGGAAGTTATTAAAGAATAGCTGTGTCTCCTGAAAATGGAGCCTTAATCAGTTTGTCCAATGTAAAACCAGAAATAAAGGAGCTGGCTAAAGTGGTGCAATTGTGCATAAACATTACTACAGTGGATGGGTTCATTCTACACTATATTATAAACTAAGGTTCCTGGCGGGAGGAGGGAGAAGGGGGGAGAAATGTTGTTTTCTGGAATTAAAAAAAAAAGGCCTATATGACTTGAGTTACTTGAATTATTTGGACTTTGTTGAAAAAGAGCTGTCTAACTGTTCTGATTCCTCACTGTTTATTCACATGTTGTTGAATTAAATCAACATGGCTTAATTTCCACTCCTCATGATCACAACTGACTAACAAAACACACTATTAAGGTGTTGTAGTTCCGTCCAGACGCCGTAGATGGCAGTGTCGCAGTCTATGGTGGCGCCGTTGCAATGACGTCACATCCTCGGCAACAACGCGGAAGCTGTCCGCCTGTCGGCTGGAGAAATAGGTCCGGCCTGTAAATCGTTTGAATCCTTCGTACAAATATACTGTCGGTTAAAATGAGGTCACGTTGCAGTTTACATTGCTGAGCAGGTTTGAAAAGCGTGCAGCTTCCTCATAATCTGTCATCAGATTATGAGGAAGCTGCACCATGATTCTGACTGCGGAACGGAGTCTCTGCGGGCCGTTGTTATGGCAACATGACGCCCAAAGCGGCTCGACAGTCACAAGCACAAGCTGTGATATTGTTACAGGACAAATAAAACACAATCTGCTTTCATTCAACATATATTTAGAGAGTAAAACATACATTTCTCGCTAGAAATGTCCTCAAACAATGCCAGATATATCCCGAAATGTTGTTTTTATGGCCAGAAAGCTGAATTAACATATTGTACACATTTTAACAGATTCAATTTGCCAAACAAAATATAATTTGAATTCGTTCAACATAGATTTTGAAAGTAAAACACACATTTCTCGTTAGAAATGTCATAAAAATATGTTGAAATGTTATTTTTGCGGCCAAATTGCTGTATAAATATACGAATTCAGCTGCAAATGGTACGAGGTTCAGTTATCCAATGGGAGGGGAGCTCACGGCGTCTTTCAGCACCGCGGCCGGATCGGAATAGGAGTGAATGGATGGCTGGAGCACTTGCTCTGAGCGTCACGGGGACAGCTCTCCATTCCGACAACCCTCCACTTCGACACCCCGCTGTTCCGAAATAGCCCCACTTCGAAACACCGCTACTCCGACACCCCCTCCTCCCCCCCGCAGCTGTCCAAGGTGCTGAACCGCGTGACGTTGTTTACATTCTGCTTTGTGGCTTGTCTGTGAAACATGCGCTGCTCAGGGACTGGGCAGATCTGTCCCACTTGCTTTCTCCCCGACTCCGTTGTTGGAGATCTCCACACAGTAATAGAAATACACTTTTTATCTTTTTCTCCCCCCCTGCTCCGCTCGAGCGCGGCTGAAGCCGGCTTGAGCTCACACGGGCGCGAGGCTGCTGCAGCCGCCACTCGCACTGACAGCTGACTGAGGGAGATGCTTTGGTTAGGCTTAGGCAATGAAGAAAGGAGTTGGTTAAGTTTAGTAAAAAAGACCAGGTAGAGGCTTGACAGGCTAGAAGCATAATGAACGTTATATGTCATTAATATGAAGTATTTGCTTGTTTTGCAGTTAATTATGCACATGATCCGTTTGACCCCAAAAAGGAAAAAAGGATCAATGCGCACTGCGCACTGGGGGTTTCCCCCAATAGCCTTTTCGGAGTAGCGGGGTCTTTAGAAAAAATAGAAAACCCCGCTATTACGATGAATGGAAGTCTATTGTCGGAAAGGCGGGGCTTCGGAAAGGCGGGGTGTAACCGTCACATATCGCCGCGGAGGGGATTGCATTAAAATCAATTGAAATCCCTGTGCGTTCAGGTCCCACGCTGAGGGGTACCTTGAGCGTCTGGAAACAACGCGAAAGGGCCCTGACCAAACGTCCGTTTATTACGCCTTGGGAGTGAGACTGTGTTGGTATACCCCTGCAGTGCATGATCAGAAATGTACCTTGTTCCTATATGTCACAATCTATAATCCTGTGTCTATCCAAGTGGGACATGAAAAAATAATCGATTCTCGGGTACACTGAATGGGGATGAGAAAAAAAAGTAAAATATTTACTGTATCAGAGAGTGTAGGTCTATCCATATGTCGATCATAATTCTTTGGGCAGTTTTTTAACACATACACACACATTAGCACACCTGAGGTTTCCAAAAATCTTTTTAATCAACTGTTTATTATTTCCTGGCGGACTATAGACATTCAATAGTTGACTTTTATATGTTCGATAAAACCTTTGACTAGTATATAACGCCCTTCCTTATCGGTAATTTGGGAGGAAAACATAAAATGTATTCTGTTTGAAATTAATATTGCAACTCCTCTTGTATTTCCTCTTTCAAAGGATGAATAATATGTGTTTTTAAAACCCATTTTACTCAGCTTATCATTATCAATATTTGAAAGATGTGTTTCTTGCCAAAGATTATATCCTGTTTTTCTCTTTTCATTTTAACAATTATTTTACTTCTTTTCATACGGTTGTGTAACCCATTTACATTCAGAGTGAAAGCTTTGTATGTTTGATGAATCATCTCAACTGAAATTAAAAAATAATTTGATAGACTAACTACCGCAGTGATATTATATTTAACTTTTAGCATTTTCAGCAGCACTATGTCTCTAAAGAGTCTGGCTAGTTGGCAACTGTGCTGCATATTACCCCACAGTAATGTCAAGTTTATTTAGTTCCATTTATTAACTTCTTTTTGTTTTTTTCCCTAATTCATCTGATGAATGATGATGAGGACAAGCTGTTATGTGCTGATCGCTGACAGAAAGCATTTACTGCAGGAGCCCCATATAAGCTGTTTATTGCTTGGGGTTCTCCGCTGTAAACACTGAAACTCATGTCCATTTTCACGTACTTAGACAAGACTGTCAAGAAACAGACAAACAAAGCCTTTTACTTCTTTGTTGAAGTGTATTATTCCACCCAAAACTTCGGCTCAGTGAGTGAAGGCTTATGGATTTTCAAGTGCAACCTCATCTACTTTGTAGTTGCTTTTCTTGCAGACTCATCTAATTGGTATTAGACACCATAAGATAAATAAGAGGCCAAAAAGCTCTGCGACAAAGGCAAAAAGAGATAAATAGGGAGAGGGAGAGAGGAGGATTTTCTGCAGCCTCTGTGAGAGATGTTCACCCAAGCTCACCCTGTCTTTCAGATCCCATAGTGCCTAACTGTCCACCTCCTCTTCCCTCTGCTCCTCCCCCACCTTTTTTTCTGCTACATCATTTCTGTCAGTCTGTCACTCTGCCTTTCTTTTCTTCCCTCACGACACTTTTCTGCGGACCATAGAGGAAGCACTTCCTGTGATAAATCTTTCAGCTCTAAATGTCACCCACTCTCCCCGCTCTGTAGCCACACAGGTACTCATGTAAGGACACACTTTGGCTAACATGCTCAGATCTACATGTTCAGTACAGCTACAGTTTCTCTCTCACTACCACTCTCACTTTTACTTTGGTAAGTTATTGAGTGGTGTAATATAGTGGATGTTTTGTGATCCACATAACCACAAGACTAAAAGGATGCAGGATGTTTCTCTTCGGGGTGAGGTACTGTATGCAACAGAACAACATTGGTCAATGTCATCATCAAGTCTTTAAAGGATACTTCAGTTAGAAGAAAGCACTCCCTTCACAACTCCATCAAAGCAACATCTTAGACTCTCCAAATTCAAGCCCACCATCAGACATCAACATCCTATTAAAGTGAGTCCTCAAATCCACTCTAAAGAGAAATGCACTCTCACAAAAACCACATCTCGGGGGTGAATTCACTTTGTTCGCACATGGTTTCCCTGCCAGCCTATTTACTGGGGAGTTTTCAAACTTTGTCTACTTGTCAGAGGGATGTGAGCACGCTTTGTTTGTACTCTTGCCACTGCTGGCAGTTCTGAGACATGAATACAGTTGCATCACTGATCCTTGATGCAAGTGCAGTCATATCCCCAAATACAAAAAAAAAAAAGTTGATCGTGGTTATGTGGGTGTGTGTCTGTTCAAAAGACTGTCTATGTTATAGGTGACTATACGACACAGTGAGGAGTTAAAGCTGTGTAATGGGAAATTTTGATATAACTCATGTGTGCCTCTGCGAGACTGTGTAACCAAAGACTGTATGACTATTTCTGATGAAGTTTTGAAGTAACCCATGTACACCCTTTAAAGCAGAAGTAAGCGGAATATTTGTGTTAATATAAGTCTAAAATAGTTATATCTCACACAGGCTTCGCCCTCTACTGGACTCTATGGGTATATCTCTCCTCCAATCGCGTACGCGCGATGGCCCACTGAAATTTGCATGTACGTAGCCGGCCAGTATGGCGTGCCTACCTTTCCCGCCCTTTAGCGGGCTATATAAGCAGATGCACCGCCAGCTGCCCTCATTCCTTTTTACTTCAGCGTCGGCGAGTGCCCACTGTCACACTAGCTCCTAGGATGGAGTCGCCGCTTCAGGAACAACGCCTCTGCCGGCATAATCGCCCCGGCAGACCTACATCTTCTTTGCTTCGAGCGTCTCGGGAGGAAGCGCGCCACCGCCGGGCTGGAGCAGCGACGGCAGGAGGAGGACGCCGCTCCAGCGTACACCACCTCCACGCCGCCTGATGAAGCTTCGCCGCCCAGACCCGCCTCAGCCTCTGCTGCAGACTCGCCGCCGCTACGAGACGAGGAGGATGAACTCTCCCTCTCCGACGGCTCGACGGTGTTTGGCGCCGCTTCTATCAAGCTCAACTTCCCGTAAGTCATGACGACTGCAGCGGAGTGTGTCGGGCTTCCCCTGCCCCCCCCCACTGCCCCCGAAGCCGGTGAGCCGCCTCCGCGTGTGCAGGGCGAGACGGAGACTGTGTTCCCCGGTGTGCCCCCGCTCGAAGACGCTCTGGCTGCGCTCATTATCCCACACTCAGCCGGCTGGTCAGGACACAGAAAGCCACTACCACCGCTGCTGCAGGATAAGGACACGCTGGAATATTTTGACAAGATATTCCAGCTGGGCGCGAAACTAGCAGCAGCAGCAGCAACAACCTCGGTGTGCTGGGCGTAGCAGCGGCGGCTTCACTCCCGCACGACGCCCCCCCCTTCCCCTGACACTATGGAGTATCTCGGCCGGACCATCGGTCAGATGAACAGGACAGGGAGTTGCTACTGCTGCCGGACGAGTGATGTCACTGTCGGGCGTCGGCTCTCGCCACGTCTGGCTAGGTCTCACCGCCCTCCCCAGAAGGGACCGAGAGGATCTTCTGGCTGCACCGTCTGGTCTCTTTGGCTCCCTCACTACGGTGACGCAGCGGCTAAAGAGGCTGGAGGAGGAAAAGGCGCAGCTGAGCCGTCATCTACCGCTCGCTGTCGCCGCCAAGCAGAAGGGAGAGGTCAAGCTGCCCCGCCGCTACGCTATGGCGAGGCGGAGGGATCGCCGCCAGCGAAGAGGCTTCTCCGCGGCGGATCCCCCAGCTGACCCACAGCCAGCCCCAGCGGGCCCGCCGCAGCAGCGCCCCGCACGGGACCCCAGCGCGTCCCGTCCCGCGGCGGCTCGCAGCACACCCAGGACGAAGCTGTCCTGGGGCACACAGCGACCAAAGTGGCAGTTAACGGGAGAGACGGCACCGGCAGACTGCCTCGCCGCCCTCCCTCATTGTTCATATGGTTCTGTATGTTCTGCTTGTGTTCACTGTTCTGTGGATGTGAAAAATGTTTTTATTAAAACATGTTACTTCACTAACAGAGCAAAAATTCCCCCTCCCACCTCCACCATGCTCCCCGCTTGCCGCGCAGCCCCGGCCGGTGTAGTCACCGCTACACCGTCGGTCAGGCTGCCGGTGGCTTGTGTTACACCATCACATCCCCGAAGCGGGCCCGGCAAGCAAGGCCCCCCGGTCATGGTTTCACAAGCACACTCACACAACACACCCTCTACCGTCCCCGTTGTGGGAGACGCGGTAGAGCGGAACACCGTTGTCAACCGGGTAAAAGCTACCGTTGTCCCTCTCTATGAGCGCTACAACCGGCGAGGCTGCACAAGAAAACATCGCTCCCCACCGGTTGTAGCGACCACACAGTTAGCCCCGCGCGCTGCTAGCCGACACCGTGTCACTTCCACGGTGCGTCCGGCTCAGCGTGTTGACCGGCTGACGAGCGATGATTGTCACCGCCGAGCTAACGGCTACAGCGGTGATAAGCATCGTTCGCAGCAGCACGGCAGGGCTGTGTTTCCGGACAATGAGACGGCTGCCTCACGCTCGTTTAACCCACGCCGCTCCAGTGAAGCGGCCGGGCTAACACGAACTGTCTCCCCGGTAAACAGCAGTGGAGCGATGGTTGTCACCGCCGAGCTAACGGCTACAGCGGTGACAAGCATCGTTCGCAGCAGCACGGCAGGGCTGTGTTTCCGGACAATGAGACGGCTGCCTCATGCTCGTCTAACCCGCGCCGCTCCAGTGAAGCGGCCGGGCTAACACGAACTGTCTCCCCGGTAAACAGCAGTGGAGCGGCCAACGTGTCTGACCGCTCTGGTCCTGTGGCTGTTATTTCCACGGGCGGATCTAACAGCAGCAGGGACGTCATGACGGTGAGGTGCCGGGCGGCGGTGGTGCGTTCAGGTGACACCACGCCGGCTCGGACAACAGAGATGCGTTCACGGACGGCCCCGCGAGCTCGGACAACGGGCTTGGTGCGTTCAGGGACGACTCAGCCCTTTCACAGAGGGCCCCCCATGGGCCAAACTCCCGTTTATGGCGGGTTTGGCGGCGGAGAGGGCCGAAATTGTGTACCACAGCTTTCTAGAAGCTGCTCCACAGCTGTCTGCGCGTCCTCTCACGTGTTTTTACGAAGCATGGCAGAGCAGCTGCGTATTGACAGACTGGCTGGACAGGACTCTCAGACTAGGATATTCTCTCCAGTTCTGCGGGCTCCCCCAGCGTTCAGGGGCATACAAGAGATGAATCTATCCTCTCAACATGAGATAGAGTTCCTCGAGGGGGAAATTCAGGACCTGCTATCAAAACAGGCCGTGTCAATTGTCCCTCTTCACGACAAGGAACGAGGTTTTTACTCCCCATACTTTTTGGTTCCCAAAAAGACAGGGGGCTACAGACCCATCCTGGACCTCCGTGCCCTGAACACACGTATCGGTCGCAAAACGTTCCGCATGCTAACCACAAGGAGGCTGCTGGTACTCGTCCAACCAGGCGATTGGTTCTCTACCATCGACTTGAAGGACGCTTATTTTCACGTCGAGGTGGCACCAAAACACAGGAAGCTCCTGCGTTTTGCATTTCAGGGAACAGCCTACGAATACAACAGGCTGCCATTTGGCTATTCCCTGGCCCCTAGTACGTTCAGCAAATGTGTGGACGCAGCGCTACAACCGCTGCGCAGCCAGGGGATGAGGGTCTTCTTTTATCTGGACGACCTCATCGTGATGGCCAGGTCCAAACAATGGGCCATTTTTTTCACACAGTTCAGTTGATACTTCACCTGACCAAGTTGGGTTTTGCCATCAACTGGAAGAAGAGCAACCCCCAACCAAACCAGCGGGCCGAATACTTGGGGATTGTGCTCGACTCTGTCAGCCTGAGAGCCACTCTGTCGGAGTCCAGACGGACAGCCCTACAGCAGGAGGTTCTCAAGCTGCAACAGGTTCCACGTGTCACAGCCTTGGCCGTCATGCAAGCACTGGGGCACATGGCAGCAGCTAACCCGGTGGTTCCACTAGGACTGCTGCACATGCGTCGCCTGCAGAGATGGTTCGCCAGCCTACGCTTAGACCTCAAGAGGCAGAAGTTTCGGCTGCTGACAGTCCCCCCAACAGTGCGGGGCAACCTGCAGTACTGGGGGTCCCCACGACATTTGTTGACCGTGAACACCACTAGGACGAGTGACCTCGTACACGTCGGTGTTCACGGACGCCTCCATGATGGGGTGGGGAGGCACCTGCCTGGGGAGGGCGATAGGTGGTGTGTGGCCTCCGGGGGAGGACCGCCACATCAACCTCCTCGAGTTACAGGCAGTGTTCCTGGTTCTCCAACACTTCAGTCACCTGTTAAGGGGGAGACACGTGTTGGTGAGGACCGACAATCGCACCACAGTCGTTTACATCAACAGACAGGGCGGTGTACATTCCGCTGCCCTGTTAGCGATGGCGGAGAACCTGTGGTCATGGGCTTCAGAGCACCTACAATCTCTGAGAGCCCTCCACGTTCCAGGAATCGAGAACAGGGGGGCCGACCTCATGTCAAGGGGCGGCCCCCTGGAAGACGAGTGGAGACTGCAACCAGAAGTGGTACAGCAGATCTGGACACGATTCGGGAGGACAACGGTGGACCTGTTTGCCAACAGGTCGAACACCCACTGCCCCCATTGGTTCTCCCTGAGCCCGCAAGACCATCCACCCTTTGGGGTGGACGCATTTGCACACGCTCCATGGCCAAGAGGGCTACTTTATGCCTTCCCCCCCCTCCGTCTCATCCCCCAGCTACTGGAGAGAGTGAGAGTGGAGCGGCTGAGGGTCATTCTGGTGGCTCCCGACCGGCGGTCGGCTCTGTGGTACGCAGAGCTGACCACAATGATGGCGGCCCCACCATGGCCCATTCCCCAAATCCGGGGGGCGCTGTCACAGGAGGCAGGCGCGATACAGGCGCTGCCGATCCTGGGCCAGTCGCTTCAAGCCTGGGCCCTGAAAGGGACAGGTTAATGCGGACTGGGCTGACTGCGCAGGTGGTGAAAACCATCCAAGCGGTTAGGGCTGGATCCACCATTGCCTGTTACAGGGCTAAGTGGTTAGGTTTCCAGCATTGGTGCGAAGAGAGGGAAGTGGACCCACTGACATGCTCAGTGGGAGACACTCTTTCCTTTCTACAGCTTTTGGTTGATAGAGGGCTGTCTCACGCGACTGTTAAGGTTTACGCTGCAGCCATCTCATCATGCCATGAAGGGTTGGGCGGAGGTCCAGTCTTCGCCCACCCTCTGGTAAAACGGTTCCTGCAGGGGGTCAGAAGGCTACGACCAGTGGCACGCACTTCTGTACCACAGTGGGAATTGCCACTGGTACTCGAGGCCCTCACAAGGGACCCCTATGAGCCTTTGGAACGCTCCTCCTTAAAGGTGTTGTCGTTCAAGACAGCGTTGCTTCTTGCTCTGACGTCAGCCAAGAGAGTGAGCGAATTGTGTGCCCTGTCAGTCCACCCGAGTTGTTTACTCCTTCGCGGGGACCGCAGTGGTGCCATCCTTAAACCGAACCCCTCCTTTCTTCCTAAGAACATAAGGAGCTCATTTCGGTCCAGAATCATCCAGTTGGAGGCTTTTCACCCTCCCCCTCATGAGGATTCGAGGGAGGCGAAACTGCATCTCCTATGCCCTGTGCGTGCGTTGACATACTATGTCGACCGAACAGCCACTGTCAGGAACACCGACCAGTTGGTCGTGTGTTATGGTGACGGGACGGCTGGCAGAGCCCTGTCCAAGAAACGCTTGGCGAGGTGGATGTGTAAATGCATCCTCTCAGCCTACAGTCAAGCGGGTCGAGAACCGCCCACTGTGGTCCGGGCGCACTCCACAAGAAGTGTGGCGACGTCTACGGCCCTGTTCAGTGGTGCGAGTGTTGAGGACATATGTACGGCGGCATCGTGGTCTTCACCCTGCCCGTTCATAAGGTTCTATCTCTTGGATGTATCAGGCTCCTTCTCCAGGTCTGTGCTCACTGTAGGGTCACAGGACATGTGAGAGGAAGGATGTGTCAAGTGTTTTTTAAATACTTGATCCCCACAGGGTGTCATGCACCTGCATTGGACTGTGCTCTGCTAGGACACTGTCAATGAGGTGCGCAGGAGGTCTAGGGTTGAGACCCCTGCGAGGTTAGACCACAACTTCACCCAGCCTAGTCAGGTGCTGCTAACTGGGATGAAGTTGTACCCGTTATCACTCCATACGGTGGTTAAGATTAATAAAGTGGTGACTGGGTCTTGGTACCTAACCGGTAGCTGGTGTGGTCAGTGGGCGGAGCCTCTCCCGCGGCAGGGAGTACATAAATCGGGGCTTCGCCTACTGTACCCATAGAGTCCAGTAGAGGGCGAAGCCTGTGTGAGATATAACGAAGGTTACGATATTGTAACCCTAGTTATATTAACACAGGCGGAGCCCTCTACTTAGGGCCCTGCCGCTCTTTCGCCTTACGCTGAAGTTTGGTGGAATGAGGGCAGCTGGCGGTGCATCTGCTTATATAGCCCGCTAAAGGGCGGGAAAGGTAGGCACGCCATACTGGCCGGCTACGTACATGCAAATTTCAGTGGGCCATCGCGCGTACGCGATTGGAGGAGAGATATACCCATAGAGTCCAGTAGAGGGCTCCGCCTGTGTTAATATAACTAGGGTTACAATATCGTAACCTTCGTTATATCTTCCGACAGCAATCACTTACATAGAGTGTTTGGTCTGAAACACGGGTCTGTCAGTCACTCTGCTCTGCTGTAAGCCGAGGAGAAAACTTTTATTTTATTTCCTTGTATCCTACAACCTTTATCCAATGAGGAGAGAGAACGGCATTAACCCTTTACCGGGCAAGTGACTATTTTTGGACACTTCCGCACATGTTATATTTCCGCCCTGTGCTCCCCGTCAGTAAGAGCAAGAAACATGTGGTCTTCACCAAGCCAATCAGCAAAGATCAGGCTACATTACGGTATACGTCATCATAGCCTTTGACCAATCAGCAGAGACCAGGAATGCCGCTAACTTTCTCTTTTTTTCGACCGCGGAAAAAGACGCTCAGTCGGCTCGGCTCGTGGTCGTAATTAGATCGATACATCACAACTAATCAAGCTAAGTTGATGACACTCACACATTTTACAGTTGATTAGTTGTGCTAAGTCATGACATAAGTATTGTTTGTGGAGATGTTAGTGAAATGAGTGAAAATACACCATGAAAAATGCAGTGACCATATTTGATCATACGCCCGTTTATGGTAAACACTGAAGTGTCCGTTTTTGGACATATGCCCTATTCAGGTAACAAACAAGTGCATTTCCCTCACAAATAAGGCAATAAAACTTAGGAAATTGTGTTTTAATGTTGCCTAATGTTTTTATATAACTTAACAGTGATTTAGAGAGAATTTCAGACATTTTGAAGCTATAAATAGTGAATATGAGTGATTTTTCTCAGTTTATGACTTATAAACAGTTGTGTAAAATTCTTTAGATTAATTAATGTTGTCTAAGGTTTTTATATAACCATTCAGTAATTCAGAGATAATTTTAACTAATTTCAAGACATTTTGAAGCTGTAAATAGTGAATATGAGTGACTTTATAATCGTATAAAATACGATATACATATTATATATACAAATGCCTATATACATATATATTATTATTATTACAATAATATTATAGTAATTCCAATTTATAAGCCATACATGTTCTAAAACTTAATAATTTTTGCACTTTATGTGTTTTTCTTATATTTTCTATACATACACTTATTGGAATTTTTCTTTACCACAAACGGGCAAGGAACCAAAAATGGTCACTTCGTTGACCTTCAATTTCTACATGAAAATGAAAAATTTTGATGTCGAAAATTGTAATTAAGTCTTGTTATGTCCTAGAATAACAATCTAAGGTTGGAATTTTGAATTTCAAAGTATTTCAATGAGTGCCCTATAAAGGGTTAAGGGCTGTGTGTGCAGCCAAGGGATGCGCGTGAATGTGATGACGTAGGGACGAGGACCAATAGATCCATGACGAGGGCGGGGGCTGCTAACTCCATCGGCTGACAAAAAGTCAGAAAAACGACCGGATCGCTTACTTCTGCTTTAACGTTGTGTAAGAAACCTCTGTGTGAACTGAGAGAACACATGTAGACAACATATGTGGATGCTTTTCGTTTCTTCTAGTGATATGTGCTGCTCATTTGACCCCTGTGGAGACAGAGCTGTGAGCTACAGTGACATGGGGTGAGGGTTAAGCAGGTGAAGACTCGGGCTGGAGACAATCCCATGAGAGAGTATCGTATTTTGTCTTTCTGGCATGTGTTTTGGAACTATAAGAGCGCGGCCCTGGGAAACATCTTCAGGCCACTCACTCACTGACTGTGCTGCTGTTCGGTTGTGTTTGTGTGACTCCATTCATGAATGTTTATTAAAACTCAGGAAAGACAGCTGATGTGTGAAGATATTCTTTTTAATTCTTTATTGAACGAAGTAACATTTTTTGCCACCACAGCTAATATCCACCTTGTGGCCATAGATATATACTGACTAGATGCCGCCTTCTGCTTCTCAGCGTACGTCAAGAGCGCCGCCATCTTGGTCCGGGGGTTCTGACCATAGACATAGTATACGTCTGACAAGCAGTCAGACCCGGTCAGACCCTTGTAGAACAAATTTCAGTGTATTTATGCATGTGGGTGTGTGTCTGAGTATGTAAGTGTATGTTTAATACATTTTTTTTAAATTATAAAAAAAATTAAAAATTTTTTTTTTGTTGTATCATAAATACTGTATATGTCTGACATTTATAATAAACCAAACGGCTTGAAAATCGGTTGAATATTCAGTGAGTTATGGTGATTTTCATGGTTGATAGACGCCTGCCTCTGTTGACTAATGCAGTAAGTAGACACGGCTTCCCTCGGACCAAGATGGCGGCCGCGTTGACGCATTCCACTCAATAGAGCTGCCTGGGAACGCGGCATCTAGTCAGTATATATATATCTATGCCTTGTGGCTCTCAGAGACATTGAAAAATGGCAGCTCTGAAGAAGAGTAGAAGTGAGGGAGAGGGGGAAGGATAAACAAAAGAGTAGAGAAAAGAGGAGGAGGGGCAAGGTGGATAAGGTTGTGGAGGAAAGGAGAACAGAAAGTAAAGATGGATTTACTTGGAATCGATGGATGTTCGTTCATCATTGTTAGAGTGCCTGTTGTAAACCATGGATGTAAACATGGAAGAACATCTTGCAGTGAATCTCGCGCTTACACACAAACATCAACAGAGCCACTGGGAGCTATGCTACAACAAGACTAAAAACTCAAAAAAGCTCAAATTATTTTTTTCCAAACAACTTTTTCCTGTCATGGCTTCAGGACACTTGAGTCAGTACGGACAAGCAGTATGGAGGTATCTGGATGTTTCATAGTGTGTTTTGGACGATTCAAAAGTGAACTCTATCCACCGTCATTATATGAAAATCTGGTGCTAGCCGGACACCCCCTGGAACACCAAAAGCGTTTTGATGAAGTTTTCCCAACCCTTCCTTGGCATGACGGTGAGTAGAAAATTGCTGAATTATCGATTTTGGGTGAACTATCCCTTTAAGGACGGCAGACTGTGTCGTGTGGCTCAAGAGGAAATGGCAGGAGAAATGACAGGGGCTGGGGTCAGGAATAAGGAGAATGAGGAAATGCTCAGACTTTCACCCTTACACAACTGTGCCACTGCACAAATGTGTCTTAGCTGGTTGTCATGGCCTACGCGTAACCAACGCATAAATAATCTACGTTTCTCTGCTGTAAAATCAAAAAGTACGAAAAAAAGAAAAACCTTATTCCACACATGTCACAAGCAGGTAGACTGCACTGAATTCAGAGTTTCCTTGCTAAAATAACTAAACATGACAGGACATGGTATGAAAACTCTATGGCTCCAAAGCTTATTATTGCCTCCTCTAGAGTTCCTCTCTGTTGAGCTTAACTGGAGAAGATGTGGCAGGTTCCATCTCTTAAAATGAAAACATTAAATATACATATTTTACATATGAAATATATCCTAAAGTTTGTTTAAAAGGTAATTTAAAAAGGGGGGTTATTCAGACATCATGATACTTTTTCCATTTTAAACCCTTAGCACAAAATTTACCATAAATATAACCCTGTCTTATAGTGTTCACATATGAGTTTACCATACAAGATGTCATCTCTTGCATAAATAATGATAAAACTATACGAATTGTGTTTTCATCTTACTGACAATGGTTTTTCACTGATTTGCACCCAATGATTATGGTTAGCTAAACGTTTTCAAGGATAAACTAATTGTGCCCTCACAATTGAGAAAAAAAGAATGATCATTTCTTGAAGAAGCATAAGAAGTTATCATACATCTAGTTTTCAAATGTGACCAAAGATGAGCTAGATATTTTACTTTGACTCACAGCACATCCTCTCTATAACAGAAGACATCCCAGAAGACTCTGCTATGGACAATGAACTTTTTCAAAGTGACATTTTTTTTGTCACAGGAAGACAGCTGTGGCCTCTGCTGCTGCTTGTGCCACATTACAGAATCTATGGTGACACCTCCTCTCAGACTGAACTGTCACCCTGCAACAACATGTGCAGTCTAACTGGACTCTGTTGAAAAGTTCAGACACTCTTTTGTGTCAAGTTTTTTTTTTTGTTTTGTTTCTTCTGTCCTTTTTGTTTCTATCTGGCCTTTTGAAAACATTTAGGTGACAAAGTGAATGTGTAGACATAAACAAAAATGAAAATTAGAGCCTGAATATTCCTTAAGCTGCGTTCACACCGGACCTTTTGTTTTTCTCGCTGGCGACGAGTTTGCATGTTACGTCAATGCAAACGAGCGATTGATCCCAACTCTCCAGCCGTCAGTCACTCGTCGCTCAGTGCTGATTGGCTGCCGTAATCCCAGTGGTGCCGGTGTAAACAGACACATGGCAGTGGGCATGACGTCATCAAAGCAAAAATGCGAGTCGGTGGCAAATTGACGAGTGAATGCAGCTGAGAGGACGGAACGATTTTTTTGGAGCGATACGAGCGACAGCGACAAAAATAAAAGGTCCGGTGTGAACGCAGCTTAATGCCTGACTGATCTGTTTCGGACTAATATAGTTTATCAGACAAATAGAGGTCAATAAGACAAACTAGTTATTTTGTCAGCAAAAGATTTGCAGTATAAGAACAATAATTTATCAGCTCAAGGCCACAGTAGCCCTCAGCATGGGATTTTGTTTACTTTGCCTTGGAACTGTCTAAGACCCCATGTGGGGACTGTGCACCACACACAAAAACAAACCTGCCAGAAACCTTCTTTCTATATCCTCTCCCCAGGTGTTCACACTAACAGTAATTACGCAAAATGATATGCGAAAAGCTGTCTACATTCAAAGACATTGATTAATGGAACAAAAAGCATAAACAGCACCACTGATGAAAACTGTTTGGAACAAATAAGCTACATATATTATGAAAAACACCGTAAATGAGATCTGCCTCATTTTAGAAATGCCATGCATGCTTAAACCAAATTAAGTCTTTGCTAACATTAAGAATGATCAATCGTGAGACTGAACACTGGTATTTTATATTAGGCTGATTAAAATACATCTCAATAAAGTGGAAATGCAAACCTTCATTATTTAATTGAGACGTGCAAGAAATAAAGCATTGCAGTGTCTAATTATATTCCTTTAGGGATAGCTATTCTGCTAACAGCCATATGTGACAACTAATCGCTCATGTCATCCACGTCAAACACTAAAACACATGCAGAGACACTTAAAATCAAACTCATGGTGCTGATATCGGCTGAATTTACTGGCTAACTGCTCTACAGCTAATGAAATATGTTTGAAAAAGTAATTATATTTCTTAAGAGTGATGGTCAATGAAAAAATTATACATTTTTAAGAATTTCAAATAATCTGCCACCTTTGTACTAATAGTGCTTAAAAGTGTACAGAAAAAAAATGTATTTGATTCCACTCGGGTTATAAAATTAGTGTAACAACTAATCTATCAGACGATGTAGCCCAAACTTTGTGCACAATTCTATTTTCGAGTAAATCCAGGATGGAAGTGGGGTAGTTTTTTTCACATTGGATAATGCAGGCACACAAATTAAAGCCACTGATCCATCATCCGTCAATCAAACGTCTGAGACACACACACACACACCGAGCTCGGTCTCGCCCCACACATTGGATATCCCACCTGCTGGATAACGACCAATCAAATTTGTTTTCCTTACTCAGGTAAACTTGTGCAGCAACTCATGGAAACCCGTAGAAGGAGGTGGGACAAACAGGACAAACGGCCATTTCTGAACACCTTTAAGTTCTCGTGCAGGAACAGAAAGCTTGACTGGCGTAGCAACAGCTGTGTTTGTTGGCAAATTGTTTCAGCAAACTGATACGGACGTTAGAAGACAGTATTATATTTTAACAAGGGAATACCCCATCAGAACAACAGAGCTATTTTTTTCCTGTCATTTTCAGGTATTCTCTCAATCCCCTTTGTGCACGCAAATTATTCTGTTTGTTAAATGTTGATTCATCTCATTAGGATGACAAATTTAGAATGTGGTGTGTTGGCTGCAGTGTTTTGTGTGTACAGTATGTGTCATGGAAATGCCTGGGGTAGTACAGTAGGAGCAGTTTGTGTGAGCACATTGTCCACATCAATGTGTATCTATATGTCAGGTAGCAAAGACAAGAATAATTACAGAGAACCCTGTTCAAGCCATGCACATGCATGACGGTGTGTGTGCGTGTGTGTGTGTTGGCCTCACAGATGTGCAATTCAGCTGACTAATTTGCCAGCTGGCTTCTCTCATCCCTGAGTCAATTCACCAATGATGATTGACATTTAACACCAGTGTGACTGCATGATTGGCCACTTCACAGCTTGGTGATTGGCCATTGCCTACATAAGACCAACAATGATTGGCATTTATGCACTGACACACATGCACACTTGGGAGCATGATACACAAAACAATGATTCAAATTGATCTAGAGAGTGGAAAATGTGTATCATGAGAGCCAAATTAAATCTAGTTAAAGGAGGCTGATCAATATCAGATCAACAAGTGTATCCCTGTAAACTTTGAGTGGCTGCATTTTTTAGCCTCATTTCAACAGATATGGCTGCTGTGGTCAAAAATTGTTGTTTGTTGGTGCTCATATAGTAGCTTGATCCACACTTTATAGAAATGATTAAAAAAAAAAATATATATATATATATATATAGCTAGATTAATTTCTCTCCACTTTAGCATTTATTGATGGAAGCATATGAATATAAACATCTCACACGGGCATGCAGTGTTGGTTTCACACTATGGTTTGGATTTTATTTATAGCCAGTTTCTCAAAACTGTTAAAGCTTGATATGTAAGGTTGTTGATCATACTATCTGAATGTATCCCCATACTCCAGTCACCATAAATTGTCAGCTGCTCTTTTGGATCAATATCATATGGATCGAGGCTACAGGTTACCAGCAAATCTGACAGATGTTAAGCGACAAGCACGGCATGTATAATATGATCCGTTCTGCTGTAAGGAATTGTAGGCTATTGCCATCTGTATCTGTGTGTGTGTATGCGTGTGTGTATGAGTGTGTGT
This sequence comes from Trachurus japonicus, assembly GCF_045865225.1. Taxonomy (NCBI): domain Eukaryota; kingdom Metazoa; phylum Chordata; class Actinopteri; order Carangiformes; family Carangidae; genus Trachurus; species Trachurus japonicus. The sequence continues at coordinate 17,933,975 of NC_140925.1, forward strand.
TGGAGTCCAGTATACCGTGCACTTTTTTTTTTGATATGCCAGATAGTACCACAAATGCATAAAAAAGTTGAATTCAATTAAAAAGCATTGTAAGAACTCCTTTCACTTTTATTTTAATTGGAATGCAATGCACCTGAGCAGACAGAAGAGACAGAAATGTGTGGTAGGATTCAATCTTTCCATCCAATTACTGGGATACAGCTACCCAAATCGTCACGTGACACCTGATAGCAGAATATTTTGTCAGCAAGGCCTTCAACCCCCTCTAGGCAGTTTTATTGCCAGCTCCAAGTCATGATTTGTGGCCCTGTGTCTTGTCATGTTCTCATAACCTCAAGTCGCGGCTGTCACATTGTTATAGTGGTTCCACCTTTACTCCTCCATCTAAGCCACACCTCTCTGATTCTCTCCACTCAGCCCTTTTCCCACTTCCTTTTCCTTTGCTGTATCGCTGTCACAGTATTTATCGGTTTTCGACTTGTAACAACTGGTCATGTCAATCCAAAGTGGTAATTATGCAAAACACTGACAGCCAATTGTATTTGTTTCCCATCCATTCAAACCCCTACTTACAGTAAAAACCATTTAACGCAAACTGCAGTCTTTGTCTAAACTAAGTGGTTTTGTTCAAGTCAGACTCAGGATGCAAAGCTCATCATTTTCCTGCAGTTTGTACATCCATTGTACAAATCACCATCTCTCTACAATTTAGGTGGACAAGAGAAACAATTTCCCTCTGAACATATTGTATAATTACATTTCCCACAAAGCATTCTTGGCCACAACAGAATATAAATGGACAATGAGAAATCAAGTGGCATCTTGAACGCTCTAACAGTGAGATTCTGTCCCATCCTTTCATCCCTTCTTCAGCTATCATCCCCATCAAGTGTGCCAAAACCTTATACCTCTCTAACCCACACCGGAGTTAATCACTGATCAGTGCTACTTATTAGCCTGATTAGCAGGATTTACTGCTCCCAGCTCCTAATATTGATACCAAATTCTGGCAACCTGCACACCACACCAGTATCATGATTAATGTTATAGCAGCAATGCCTGCAGTAACTATTCCAACAGATCATGATGGTATTTTCACCTAAATCAAATTCTTGCATCAAATTTCAGTATTATAGGATCAAACTGTGGATTCACCAGAACCATATACTGTATTCCATATAAAAAACAAAACTAATAACAACAAGAACAAACAAGAAGAAAAAACAGACATCAGATTGTATCTTCTCATCGACTGATCCCTCACTTTGTCGATCCCTCCAGTTTGTTAAAGTGGACGGTCGAGGTATATTAGACACTTGTTGAAGAACACAGCACATCTGAGGGGCATTTCAATCGATTTTCTTCCCTTACTCCACAGAGAATCTAAATGTGGTAATATTTATCCATCCCTTTCCATCTGACATCCCTCGCTCTCTGCCCCTCTCCCATCTGTGCACAGCAATCTAAATCTGTATACATCCACCCGCTCTTTTTCCAGCCTCACGCTCTATTTCCATCCCCCTCTCTCTCATCCAATCCATGGCCCTGAATTTGTTTACATCCCTCTGTCTGTTCATCTTTACTTGGATGGAAACACACATAATGTCTTCTCTCTTTCTTTGATTTTGTACCTTTCCCATCTCCTGGAATAAAGAGAAAGGCCCTGTTGTGATCAAACCTGGTTTATGTCTAGGAGACACAGACACTTTCCCTCACCCTTCATTTGTCCCTTGCACCCACACATACTATGCATACACAAATATGGACTCAATGCCACACATGCACACGTGCACATATGCAGAGACAACAGCATCAGACTGCTTGTGGGCAAGTGGCTGACTCTTCCCGACAGGCCTGTCTCAGAGGGAAATAAAAGAGAGGGTGGGAGGGTAAAAGAGAGAGAGGGAGAGATGGAGAGGGGAGTAGATGTGATGGAGTGAAAGAAGGCAGAGGGGAGAGAGGCCGTGAGAGTGACAAGGAGAGGCAGAGAGAAAGAGAGACAGAGGGACAGTGACACATGAGGGAAAGAAAGTTGCGGTTGGCAGACAGCAGCTGGAGGGAATGATCAACTCAGCTGACACATCACTTCATATCACCGCAGAGCAGCAGGACAGATGGAGGGGTGGGGGGTGGAGGGGACGGAGGGACAGGGAAATAAAAGGACATGTGGCTAAGAAATATATAGACATGGAATAAGTGTGAGAAGAACACAAGGAGACACGCAAGGTGGACACAGAGAAAGAAAAAAGACAGGGAAAGACTTCTGGATGAGGAGAAGGGATGGAGGCCGGCATGGTGGCAGGACTGAGGCGGAGGAGCACAGGGAGTTTGGTCGGAGAGGTGTGGGTTGGTGGTGGGGGACGAGGGAGACGGGGAAGAGTGACAGGAATGTTACGGAAGCAGGGAAAAGACAGAGAGAGGGAGATGGTTGTATATGGATGAGACAGCATGTAGCCTAGCATGAGGCATAAAATCAATTTCACAGAATTCTGACATTTAAAAGAACCATCTCCTCTTATCTCATCTCCTTCGCCTTGTATTCCTGCCTCCTTACTTATCGTCCTTTTCCCTTTTTTCTTGAAGGCTGTTACTTCTACCCATAGAAATTACATTTTATAATGTGGCTGAATGACAAAAAAGACAGAATGCAAGTTTATTTGTTTGGAAGTGGGTTCTCTCTTACAGAATGATAATGAGACAGAAGAAATAAGAATAAAAAAAATACATAATTTTTGGGTGCAATATCTACATTTTTGAAAATTCCAAAAAGTGTGATGGAGAATATGTACTGTAGGTATCAGAAACACACAGAAAATAGGTTTAAATAGACTACAAAATAGGTTAAACAGACAAAATATTGGGTATATTAAAGCTATTCACGTCTGTTAAATGTCAACTGCACCCAAACCATTACTAGATGAGCTAACACAACACTGATTAAGTCAATCAGCTCCACCACTCTCTCATTGTACTTTTCTGCATTTGTTGTTTTGAATTCTGTGTCGACTGCACAGAGCACAGGAAATTACGTGTTTTGCCTCATACATAACGGGTGAGCAGGAGCAGTGAGTCTGCTTACAAGAGGTAGAAACAATAAGTGATACGGTTCATAAGTGGATTGTACTACACAGGAAAAGCCTGGTCGTTCAGCAGAGGTAATACAATCAAAGAAAGAGAGTGACCAACTGAGAAGACATTTACATTAGTGTTGTTTTTCACCGGTGGAGAGCCCTGAAAGCAGAAAATTCAGTGCTGTGTGAATTTGCCACAGTGCGACCGACAGATAGGCTGTTAGACATCTGTAAAACTTCCTGTTATGACAAACCCTGACGAAGTGTGCTGGGCAAGCAAGGTTAAAGGGATAGTAGCATTTTTTTTAAAGTGGGGTTGTATGATCTACAAATAGCCCCTAAGTACTTTAATTGCAGTAGAAGACTCTCTGCACTCCTCCCGTTAGCAACGCCAGCCCATAGCCCTGCCCAGAGATTTACAACATACATTGTTGTGAATGGACCCAAAGAAACGGCCTATTTTCGCGGCCTAAAAGAGGTTTTACGTGAAAAAAAAATACACAGTTCCATTGTTCGCTATAATAAAATTTTTTCCAGCCCTTCAAAGTGCAGTATTTAACCAGGCAGAATCAATTAAGAACAAGTTCTTATTTACAATGATGGCCTATTTGGAGCTAACCAACTCACGTATCCCTCCGCCCAGGGTTAGCGCCCGCCGATCAGCAGTTGGTTAGCTCCAAATAAAAACTGCATTTTTCCTGCACTTTGAGGGGCTGGAAAAAATTATATTATAGCGAACAATGGAACTGTGTTTTTTTTTTTCAGGTAAAACCTCTTTTAGGCCACGAAAATAGGCCGTTTCTTTGGGTCTGTTCACAACACTGTATGTTGTAAATCTCTGGGCAGGGCTATGGGCTGGCGTTGCTAACGGGAGGAGTGTAGAGAGTCTGCTACTGCAATTAAAGTACTTGGGGGCTATTTGTAGATCATACAACCCCACTTTAAAAAAAATGCTACTATCCCTTTAACTACACCGTTAAAGACCAGAAACGCTGTGGCTCCACCTGGAGCACCACTGTTGAGGTGATAGACCTACCACAGGTGCTGCAACAGATCACCTAAGCGGGGCAAGTCAGGAGGTTTCTACGCCGGGCTATGTCCACACAAGCTAACAGTGCTTACACTCATGGTGGCGAACATTTGCTCCATTGTCAACAACATGGATTACATCAGCTTCTCAAAACAGCACAAGAAACTGCAGTGTTGACGCTCTTACGGAAACCTGACTGAACCAGAGCATCGTGAGGCCTGCGGTCCAGCTGGAGGAGCTAAAGCTGCATCGAGTCAACAGACTCCGCTAGCCGGTGAGCTAAAGCAATGTGGTCTGGCTGGCTGTGAACACTGTAATTAGGGTGCTGTGTAGTTTCCACTCACTGCTCCCCACATGGAGAGCTAATGACTGTGAAGTGTTGAGATGCACCAAGATGCGGATTTGTGGAAATATTCACTTTTATTCATGTAGGGGAGAGCGGGGTAAGTAGTGCCAATTTTTACTTAAACTGCCTTTAAAGCAAGGGGATTATAATAATGCCCCCAACTAATATATGTACATATAGTTTAGGATGTTGTGCATCCCTGGGAACAATCACTTTGAATCTTAAATCAACCGTTTCGGAAATATAGCTTTAGAAAAAAAAAAAAAATTCTGGCACAACTTGCCCCCGGTGCGGGGTAAGTTGTGCCATTAGAGAAAATACACTGGGGTAAATTGTGCCATTGATAATTGAAGTAAAACAGATAATTTTAATCTCACAAATGATAATGCTATATAAAAGCAAGACATTCAATACAAAATTAAAGCCAGAAGCGGCGACGATCGGGCCCTCGCTTGTCCTCATGCTGTCGTGGAGGCCTGAGCCACGCTGGGGGCTGTGGCGCAAAGAAACGCAATGTTTTGTTCATCCACCAGGCTACGAGCACAACCAGACTGGGCAGGTGTGTTCAGGGGCGGTCCCTCATCACACATGTCAAGTTTCAAGCAAATCCGTGCCCACTGCCATGTTTCTCCTATACACAGACAGCACTGCCACTGGCACAACTTAACCCAGGCCCTTTGGCACCAATTACTCCAAGCCCAGCATTTTGAAAAAAAAAGGATTCCCCAGCTGTTTTCAGCTGGCATCATGCTAACTGCATAGACTCATGGTGTAGCTTAATAAAGCACTAAAACATGTGTGAACTGTTTTCAAAGTTATCTATAATTGTTCAAACATGGCAATCAAAAAACCTTGATCATAGAAATTTTACTTTGGAGGGCAAAAACTTGTTTTTTGAACATAAATGTGCTTTCCTCTCAAGCCATGTGTCTCCCTTCTTGATAGGATGAGTGAAATGGATGCCCCTTCAAAAATATGTGATCACATGACCAACTTCTTCTATGGTTTTCTAGATAACAGGGGTGGAACTACTTGCCCCATGGCACAAATTACCCCACTCTCCCCTATGTGAGTCTTACTGTAGCTGCAGTCACATTCATTAATGTCAAGCGATTATGATCCGCCAACTGGTCCCTGCATTCATGTCTGTGTCACAGCAGCCTCAGCCACCTTCAGCTGCAGCATATGATTATTCTTTGCCTGCCTGCTACTGTATGAACTAACTTTTGAAGTTATACCCCGCCCTCGTGATGTTAAAACACAACACCTAGACTACTGCCAGGTACAACTGGAAGCACCTTTAGGGTTCTTGTAATTGCGTAGAATTCCTCTAGGGGTTGACAGAAGTATAGCTGAAGTGGAAGGCCTCCAAGTTGAGCTGAATTTATTATAACTTCATGGATCTTACTGTATTTTGAAGTAAATGAAGATCCAGAGTTCGTATATACTCTCACTCAAAATGAGCTGGGAAATGCCAACTTTTGAGTCCCCTGACAAGGCAGATTAAATAAATAAATAAACAGCTGAAATAATGGAATAACAGTACAAAAGATAATTTGTAAAGAAATATACCGGTAGAAGAAATTGTAATTTAAGCATTTAAAGGGACAGTATGGGACTTTATTGGCTTTTTATTGACAAAAATCAAATATCGCTTTCATAAATACGTATTTCACTGAAGTGGAATCGCGCCCGCATACAAACGAGCGCTTTCTCGTACCTTAGAATGAGATGTTACAAGTCGTTACAAACATACAGGGGGGGGTTCACCGAACCTTCTCTGCCATGTTGAATCGCCATGTTTTACGTTCAGTGTTTACATAGAGGCTTGTTTATCCTGATACATGCAGCGTGTGTTGTTTTTCTGACTTCTGCCCGAGTTTACGTAAACGCAACAGCAAGAATACGTGCCGACATGCAACCGCACCGCTAGATGGGGGTAAATGTCACATATTGTCCCTTTAAGCACAAATATTAAGATTGGCCTGATGGACCCGTTGGCAGTGCAGTTGTATAATACAAATATGTTATAGTTTCAAGGCAAACGTATAATATGTGTACAAATATGCAGATATATAGGGCAATGGAGATGATTCACAGAGGGCATTGTCCTGGAGACACAGAGTTCGTCACTCTGAAGGCCCAAGGCAAGAGTGAAGTAGGCTATTTGGAGTTTCGACCATTATTTTCTGTCACTCATGGGCAGATTGGTTTGCTGCTGGTGCTTCTTGTCCATTCTGACTTCTCTTCTCTCCAGATCTCAGAAACTGACTCCAGTGTGTTCAGTGGTAGCTCATCAAGATAAAAGAAGATTGTATAATTCATCCTTTAATAAACCACCATTTTACGTAATAACCTGCAGTTTTTTGTGCACTTTCGGAAAAAAGAAGAGAAAAAGAAAACACCCTGATAGGACCATTGTAAGTCTTTCACATTTGCAGAAAACTCATTGCTAAGCAACTAAAAATATATGTTTGAAAGCTGGTAGGCTGAGTGTCAAAACAGCAGGTGGATGGTTTAAGGTGCATCAATACAGCACATCCTCCAGAGAAGATTACTACACAGCTTCTGTATAAATGAATCAAATGGCACCTAACAGCAGTCAGTGGCCTGGAAATTTTCACCAGCTTGAGCACCTGTGTGCAAACACAATTTTTCAATTGACGCCAATGTTTTGTTATCACACAGACACTCTCTCTCTCTCTGCCTCCTTGTTTCACCATATATAAATATGCACATTAAGGATGTAGCACCTAGAAGTGCCTTGAGAGACGATAATGCATTTGGTTAATGTGTTGTTGTGGTTAATGTGTTGCTGTGAGCGATTATCCGTTGTAAGAAACATTTACATGAGCCAAAGAGAACTTCACTTTGTGTGGCCACCTGCATCATACACTCAATGACATTACAGTACTAAGGCTCCCCAGCAGCTCAATATCAGATGAGAGTCATTCACATGCCACAACCGCAATTGAATGTAATTATTACCATTATTATTATTATTTTTTAAAGATGTTCAGTATCCTCATGCTTTAAAGATTTAATAATTTCTGTGGGTTTGATGGCTGGCAAAGTAATGCTTGGTGAGAGCTACTTCATGAGAGAGAGAAGGAATGATATGAAAACATTGGCTTTGTATTTTTGGCATGCTTCTGGTTAAAACATTTCACTCTGCCAGTCAGTCTGGAGCCTGACTTGACTGGACTGAGTTGAGGTCTGGATGTAGGTATATTCAGGGAAATTCTGCATTTTAATTTTAATTAGAATTTTTTTTTTTTGAAAAAAAAAAAAGGGTTATTCGTGTCATTCATTCTTGTCCAACATGCTTCTCTCGTCTCCAGCTTTCATTCAGCCAATCACCACCTGTGCTTCTGGGCCCCTTCATAAACTGGCCCTTTTCCTTATTTAAATGTGTTGCTCAACTCTCCGGCACTCACCAGCTTCCACAACTGCACACACACTGCATCTTCCACCAGATAAATCGAGCCCCCCCCACTGGGAGAGACTCACTCTCTCTGCTGTAGAGTGCTCAGCCCAGATCTGCTTCAACCTCAGCTGTGGGCGTTGAGTCTATGCCAGATCTTCTCTCAATGAAATGATTTTGTATTCATGGCTAGTGAAATCTCTTCACGTCTGATCGTTAGGGCTTTGAGCTTGGGTTAAACACTTTCTGAAGTAGAGAAATGAAGCAGTGATCAGTTCAGTTTACTTCCCCCCAGATTGACCCAGCTAATTTGAGAACTGAACCAGTGACCCCCCTCCTAGGAATAACCTCTCTTCTCTGGGATGTACTTTATTAGCTGAGCTGTCAATCACAATAACATGGAAGAAAGTAAGAGACAAAATGTAGATGAGGTTCTAAAATCAGGGAAACTGTCATGGTGCCACCCTGCATAGGAACAAAGACAGCATCAAGTCAACAGAAACACAGGAAATTGATTCTAAGTTTACCTGTTTACTGTAAACTGAGGTGAAAAAATACTATTCAAAATCTTTCTCTTTCTTCATGCTAAAAAAAGTAGTCATAGTCCAAAACCAGTCAAATATTTTGTCTTGTCGATGTTGCTATCAGTGTCATGTTTATGCGGTCTCTGTCCTAATGAGATGTGATGTGTCATGACCACACAACCTAAGAAAACATCTGGCCGACATGTTGATGCAGGCTGAGCACGTGCAAGTGTATGAGCCCCCTGGAGTGCAAGGACATTACTGTTGCACTGTATGTCCTTGTGTGTGTGTGTGTGTGTGTGTGTGTGTGTGGTGTGTATCCATTCATTTTACTTCTGCTTTGTTCCAGTTGAATTGTTGCATAACTTTTAACTGCCGTGATGCTGTGAGGAAAGACATGCACATTTGTACACACAAATGCATTGTCTTTCTCTCTCTCTCTCTCTCTCTGACCCCTTTTCTTCTCTGCCCGCTCTCTCCCACTCACAAACACACAAAACAAAATCTCATACAAATGGTACTTGACAAATTGATGCAGCACCTCTGCTTGTGAACATTCAGGTATTAATAAGTCAACACAAAGAAAAATCATAACCTGGAGTCAGTTTCATCTCTGTGAGCCTTCCGTGAGACCAATAAGCTGCTCTTTAAAGTGGTTAAAATTCCACCTTCTGCTGTCTGACCACTTTTCTGCTTGGGCTTGGTGCATTATTGTGTAGATGGACCCAGCTGGGTTCACCTGATTGGGCAGTGAGTGCACTGTGTCATCTGTCACAGGATGGTGAGGCCAGAGGCTGTTACTCTGCCAAGTCTGCAACAGAGCAAACCTATTTCAAAGCAGAAATCAAACAATAGTAGAAAATGGAGCTGAGATGGACAGAGAAACAGTTACCTGACTGTGTTTATGGATCATTGCACTGTGGTGGAGTATTTCCCCCCAAAAAACCTGTTCTAGAGAAGTGTCACTCATGTTTTTCTTGTTGCAGCTCAGCAGTGGAGAAACTGCACGTTCACTCATATTACCCCGCCGCGCCCTCTCTGTGTTCATTCACCTCACTCACTGCTGCTGTCTTCTGTCTGTTCGATGTTCTATCTTTGCTGTTGTGGAGTTTTACTAATGTAACTCCTGGCAGTATACAGAAACATGTTTAATTGAATGTTGCTCAAACTGATCTGTTTCAAGCACGCTAAGAATAGCCGTTGGCTTTTTATATAGCTACCTGAGCTGAGTGAGATGTGATCTCCATCTCCCACAAACACACACACACACAAACACACACACACACACACACACACACACACACACAAACAATAAAACGGCCTCACAGTGTGTATTTGCCTCTATTGTCATTAAAACTAACTTGTCTACAAAGGGTGCCTAAAATAGCGACATCTGACTGTGCAAGATTATTTTAATTTCCAAAAAGATAGTGGCTGTAATACTATTGAGCGATTACATTTCCCATGGCTGCTTCACAACAACAGCCTCACACCTTGTTTGTAAAACTGAATTTCTGAAGGACAGCAAGCAGAAATATTTGTATTTGTTTGCATTAACAGTATCTACCCTGGTAACAAGACTCGTGCCTCTTAATGATGTCCACAACCACTTTATTTTCACCACAAAGTTACGGAACACCATGAAAAGTGCAGCAAAAATAAAACATATTTCACATACATCATTCTCTGATTTTTTCCTTACACAAAGTGTCAGTATTCTGAATAATTACCGTGTACGCCCCTAGTAGACAGTTGGCCCTGTCCCAATATGCACACTCACTCACACACTTAGGCACTTGGCGTGCGCGGTTACACCCCGCCTTTCCGAAAGCCCGCCTTTCCGAAAATAGACTTCCATACTTCGTAATAGCAGGGTACTATTCTATTTTTTTCAAAAGACCCCGCTATTCCGAAAAGGCTGGGGAAAACCCTCCATTCCGAACCCCCCCCCCCACTTCGAACGGACAGACGGACGTAATCAGAAAGGAAATGGAGGCTGCGCATTGATCCTTTTTTTCCTTTTTGGGGTCAAACAGATCATTAACTGCAAAACAAGCAAATAGGCCTACTTCATATTAATGACATATAAAACTCATTATTCTTCTAGCCTGTCTAGCCTCTGCCTGGTCTTTTTACTAAACTTAACCAACTCCTTTCTTCATTGCCTAAACCCAACCAAAGCTTCTCTCCCAGTCTGCAGTCAGCAGGAGCGGCATCAAGCCGGGTTCAGCCACACTTGAGCGGCGCGGGGAAGAGAAAAAAAAGTGTATTTCTTTTACTCTGTGGTAGATCTCCCACAACACAGTCGGGGAGAAAGCACGTGGGACAGATCCGCCCGGTCCCTGAGCAGCGCACGTTTCACAGACGAGCCACAACGCAGTGTGTAAATGTCACCCGGTTCAGCACCACGGACAGCTGCAGGGGTGGGAGTTCAGAACAGCAGTGTTTTGGAGTGGGGGGGTTTTGGAACAGCTGAGTGTCGGAATGGAGAGCTGTCCCCAAGGCCGCGTGTTCTTGGGCTTAGTGTAAGTCTGTCCCATTTCGCCAACAACCAAAAGTGCAGCGCACTTGATTTGCACTTATACAATACATACTGGGGAAAATAGGACCCTCTTTTTGAAAAAAGGTCTGTTCCACGTTTTTAAGTAGTAAGCTAACAAAGCTTGATGTTGAAATTGCAATACTTTGTCCATACTCTCAAGAACACAGCTGCTAATGGTAATGCTAGCTATGTAGCAATAGCAAACTGGACCAAAGTGGGCCTGAAAGTGTCTTATGACTCAACTGAAAGTTTTACCATTCAGCATATCAACTTTATTTTATTGTCAAGTAATTAAAGAAGACTAAAGACTTTGAGTTGAAATAAGACATCCAAAGAAGAATGCTTAATGTGTGAAAAGAAATAAATAAGGAAACCAAACTTCATGCAGCACAAGTTCGGTACAAGCGTCAAGATGAAAACTAAAAATAAGAATAAGAATAAGAATTTTGTGCATGTACCTGCACGTCCAGGAAATGTCAAGGGGTTTAATTTACATACACAAATTTTGGACTTGAGCAAACATCCGTACTGTGCCATACTATGTAGAGGAGACAGAAAGAAAGTAATTTCTGTGCGACAAGTGGCCTCGGCCTAATGGCCACCTCTATGAAAACTGTCTGGCTCTGCCTACGACTGAGAAATGGTCGACCCCAGCAAGACACTTGTCTGGGACTATTCAAACTTCTCTTCCGTCTGTAATGTTATGTATGTAATATTTTGTAATGTATCCGTTATGTTGTGTTTTGACTTGTAGCATTTTCTTTGCATTTTCAGTTGCTGTTCTGCACGCTGTTCATGTAAGGTCAAGTGTTTTTGTTAATTTGCTTGGTTTTTTGAATTATTAATAGCATTTTTTCCACTCAATGAGGAAATGCTCAGACGGGGAAAAAATAAACCCATCAGCAACTTTCAGTGAGTTCAGTTTAATGACTAAGCCTCAAACGAACCCCTGTGAATGAGCAAAACAGCAGCAGGCGAGTTGAAAGGGTGAGCCCATTAGTTAACGTCAGGCTTGTGGAGTAATGGACGACATGTAACGGTGTTATGTAAGGATACAAAAAAAGTAACTGTATTCCGTAATCAGATTACCGATACATCTGGAAAAAATTGGGTTTTTAGTTGGATTACAATTAAAATACATGATGATGAATGATAAATGAATGAATCATTTGCCATACCATACATGATGAACATGCACACACATTACTACAGTTCACGACGTAGTGACATAGTTGTTTTCGAGGTACATTCGTGCAAAACCGCTGATGCGCGTTCCCGTAGGGGGCAGTTTTTCAGCAAGCAGTCTCTGCATTTTCCTTGAATACAACTCTTTCTCGTAACGTTTCATTATTATCTCATAGCGTGGTGAATGTGCAGGTCACAACTTGTCCACCAGAGCGTTTTGGAGTTGTTGGATTGTGTATTTGAAGAGTTTGATTAGGGAAACCAAGAAATCCCATTAGCCTCTGTAGCGTAGCTCTGAGCAGCTCGCGGCTCGGCTCCACCGTTCTAAAAATAGCTTGCACCAACAATTAAAGGTAACGGACCTCCTCCTAAAACTATAGGGATTATGGCAATGGGCAATTTGTGAAAATGTTGAACTATACCTTTAACATTATGAAATAATTGCATCACACTGATTTAACTTGGAGTCATGAGGACCAAAAAACAAAATCAAGATGAAATTAAAGCCGCAAGCGGCTATGACGGGCCCTCGCTCCACGCCACTCGGCGTCCCCGCTACCCCCGGGCCGCTCTTCGAAAACCCCCGCGCGCGACCGGACGCGGGCGGCTGCGTCGAGGGCGGTCCACTCGTCGAACACGTGACGTTTCGAGCAAAACGGACAACGTACGATGGAGTTACGGCAGGTTTACGGTTCGTCCACCAGGGGGCGGTAACGGGATGTGGGCCGTTGCGTACGGGGTCGTGACCTCATCACACATGTGAAGTTTCGAGCCGATCGGACAATGTCGATGCAAAACGCGACATTTCCTGTGTCCACAAGGGGGCGTCTTGAGCGAGCTAGCGTACGATCAAATGGAGGCGTGGAGGGCCGGCCCCTGATCATGTACTGAAATTTTGAAGTGACTACGACCAAGTATGTGGGCGTGGAAGGCAAACGTAATAGCATGGCGACTAAACGAGCAGTTGACCAACTTTGTCGCCCCCTAGCAGCCACGCCGTTTCACGTAGAGAAAAGCTTTTAATAGTGTTTGACCAGCTCGGTCTCCTGATGATCTGTAGCGAATATGAAGTCAATCGGGCAAAATCCGTGGGAGGTGGCAGTTCACGATGGAGCGCTATTCCTGTCGCCGCCACAAGGGGGCCATTAGCCGTAGCGTCATAGCGTTCACGAAATACCTTCACCAACTTGTTCGGCATGTTTTAGAAGTGGAATGAAGTTGATGGGGGCAACTATGTATTTTTAATGAATTTTAGCGCACTTCCTGTTACCACCGGGGGGCGCTATGAGTGAAGTAGGAAAATAATATGTCGGATCGTTCAGGGTCACGCCATCATCATGTGCACCAAGTTTGAAGCCGCTGCGATCAAATCTGTGGGCGTGATAGCATTTAACCCTTCTTAGCTGAATTCGGGAACTTGGCCGTGCCCTAGTAGCCACGCCCTTTGACCTACACACCCGCGGAGCACAAGCCGTAATCAGCTCAGTCTGGAGATGTTCCGTGCCCAATTTGAAGTCAATCGGGCGAACTCCCTCGGAGGAGTTCGTTTTGCGTCAAAGAAATGCTAACCAAAATGGCCGACTTCCTGTTGGGTTTAGGGCGTGGCTCCAATTCAATTTTGGTATGTTTGGGTATGATACACGTGTGTGTCGAGTTTCGTATGTGTACGACAAAGTAAGCGAAATTTGTCTATGGAGAATTTCGGAAAAACTTCAAGGGGGCGCTATTGAGGCATTTAGCCACGCCCATGGGAAACGACTCTATCCGCTGAAAGAGCTCGCCATTCTTGACCTGTGTATGAAATTTCGTGAGGACACGACTTCGTTAAAGCCACGAAAAAGGCAAACGTAATTGTACGATAAAAAATCGTCAGTCGCCGCGGCGGCACACGGACGCCGTTCGTCGTAGCTTCACAGCGTTCATAATGTAGCTTCAGCAACTGGTTCTGCATGTATTAGAAGTGGAATGAAATTGATCGGGTGAAGTATGGATTTTTAACGAATTTTTGCGTACTTCCTGTTACCACCGGGGGGCGCTATGAGCCAGGCAGGAAGTCGATACATCAAAACGTTCAGGGCGGAGCCAACGTCATGTCCTTTGAATTTCAAGTGGCTACGACGAAGTATGTGCGCGTAATTGGGAAACGTAATTTTACGACAAAAAATCGGCAGTCGCCGCGGCGGCACACGGACGCCGTTGCTCGTAGGGTCAAAGCGTTCATGATGTAGCTTCACCATCCGGGTCTGCATGTACTAGAAGTGTAACGAAGTCGATTTGGTCAACTACGTATTTTTAACGAATTTTTGTACGTTTCCTGTGACCACCGGGGGGCGCTATGAGCGACGTCGGCAAATAATATGTCGGATCGTTCAGGGTCTCGCCATAGATTTTTGCACCAAGTTTGAAGCGTCTACGATCAAGTATGTGGGCATGAGAGCCATTCGTATTTACATGGCGAGCACCGAAACAGTCGCCAAACTTCGGGGCACGCCAGAGGCCAACCCCTTTGAGCTACAGACCTGCGGAGCACAAGATAAGCTCAGCTAGGTCTGACGATGTTCTGAACCCAATTTGGAGCCGATCGGGCGTAATCCCTCGGAGGAGTTCGTTTTGCGTAAAATAAATGCTAACCAAAATGGCCGACTTCCTGTTGGTTTTTGGGCTTCGCACGAAACAAATTTTTTTCATGTCTGGGTATGATACATATGTGTACCAAGTTTGGGCAGCCTGCGGGAAAAAAAATTTTGGTCCCTATGGCCGGGGGTCAAAAGTTCAAGGGGGCGCTGTTGTGCCAATTTGCCCCGCCCACAAACGGCGATAGCATCAGACGTCAATTTTCGCAAGACCCGACGTGTGTCCCAAATTTCGTGAGTTTTCGAGCGTGGCAAAGGGGTCAAATCGGGGTTTAAAGTCGCGGAATAATAATAATAATTAAAGCCGCAAGCGGCGATGGCGGGCCCTCGCTCGCCCATGCCACCGCGGGGCCTGAGGCACGCCGGGGCCGTGGCGCGGAGCAGAAATGGAGAAAAAACCTGGAAGGAGGCCAAAATTGCAATGTTTCGTTCATCCACCAGGGGGTAGTCACCGCATGTGGTCTGGTGCGTTCAGGGGCGGTCCTTCATCACTCATGTGAAGTTTGGAGTGAATTGGACAAAGCATGAGGGAGTTATGAGCAGTTAATGGTTCGTCCACCAGGGGGCAGTAATGGGATGCGTGCAGGTGTGTTCAGGGTCAGTCCCTCATCACACATGTGAAGTTTCGTGGAAATCGGACAATGTTGATGTAAAATATGGTACTTCCTGTTTCCACTAGGGGGCGAATGAGTGAGATCGCCTATGAGTACATAGAAACGTTGAGGTCGTGACCCTGGACCTGTGTACCAATTGTCATGTTGATAGGAGTTCAATAAAGCCATCCAAAGGGCAAACGTATTGTCATAGCGAGGAATGTTAGCCACGCCCCCACAGGGACGCCATTACGCGTAGCTTCACAGCGTTCATAATGTAACTTCACCAACTGGTTCTGCATGTTGTAGAAGTGGAATGAAGTTGATGGGGCAAAGTATGTACATTTTCCAAATTTTAGTACACTTCCTGTTACCACCGGGGGGCGCTATGAGTTACGTAGGAAGTTAATATATCGGGACGTTCAGGGCGGAGCCATCGTCATGTCCAGCAAGTTTGAAGTTGATTGGATGAAGTATGTGGGCGTGAGAGCCACACGTATGGACATGGCGAGAATGCCAAATTCTGATGAGCGCTGGCAGCCACGCCCTTTGACCTACGGACTCACGGAGCACAAGATAAGCTCAGCTAGGTCTGGAGATGTGGTATACCTAATTTGAACGTGATCGGGCGAACGCTCTGGGAGGAGTTAATTTTAGGCGGGAAAAATCTACACCAAAATGGCCGACTTCCTGTTGGGTTGAGGTCATGAGGTCAAGAGGCTTTTTTGCATATCTGGTTATAATACATATGTGTACCAAATTTTATCAACATCGGACAAAGTCAGTCAAATTCCCTATGGGGATTTTGAAAGTTTGTAGGGGGCGCTATTTCGCCATTTCGCGTCGACCATGTGCGACCACCCAAAAATATCGAATTTCGGATCAGGCCGGACGTCCGTGCAAAAGAATACGCATTTTCGCATTTGGGAAAGGGGCGAAATTGAGGCACGAAATGTCGGAAGAATAATAATAATAATTAAAGCCGCAAGCGGCTATGACGGGCCCTCGCTCCACGCCACTCGGCGTCCCCGCTACCCCCGGGCCGCTCTTCGAAAACCCCCGCGCGCAACCGGACGTGGGCGGCAGCGTCGAGGGCGGTCCCCTCGTCGAACACGTGAAGTTTCGAGCAAAACGGACAACGTACGATGGAGTTACGGCAGGTTTACGGTTCGTCCACCAGGGGGCGGTAACGGGACGTGGGCCGTTGCGTACGGGGTCGTGACCTCATCACACATGTGAAGTTTCGAGCCGATCGGACAATGTCGATGCAAAACGCGACATTTCCTGTGTCCACAAGGGGGCGTCTTGAGCGAGCTAGCGTACGATCAAATGGAGGCGTAGAGGGCGGGCCCCTGATCATGTACTGAAATTTTGAAGTGACTACGACCAAGTATGTGGGCGTGGAAGGCAAACGTAATAGCATGGCGACTAAACGAGCAGTTGACCAACTTTGTCGCCCCCTAGCAGCCACGCCGTTTGACGTAGAGAAAAGCTTTTAATAGTGTTTGACCAGCTCGGTCTCCTGATGATCTGTAGCGAATATGAAGTCAATCGGGCAAAATCCGTGAGAGGTGGCAGTTCGCGGTGGAGCGCTATTCCTGTCGCCGCCACAAGGGGGCCATTAGCCGTAGCGTCATAGCGTTCACGAAATACCTTCACCAACTTGTTCGGCATGTTTTAGAAGTGGAATGAAGTTGATGGGGGCAACTATGTATTTTTAATGAATTTTAGCGCACTTCCTGTTACCACCGGGGGGCGCTATGAGTGACGTATGAAAATAATATGTCGGATAGTTCAGGGTCACGCCGTCATCATGTGCACCAAGTTTGAAGCTGCTGCGATCAAATCTGTGGGCGTGATAGCATTGCAAACTTCTTAGCTGCTTCGGAGAACTTGGCCGTGCCCTAGCAGCCACGCCCTTTGACCTACACACCTGCGGAGCACAAGCCGTAATCAGCTCAGTCTGGAGATGTTCTCTACCCAATTTGAAGTGAATCGGGCGAACTCCCTCGGAGGAGTTCGTTTTGCGTCAAAGAAATGCTAACCAAAATGGCCGACTTCCTGTTGGGTTTAGGGCGTGGCTCCAATTCAATTTTTTGTATGTTTGGGTATGATACACGTGTGTGGCGAGTTTCGTATGTGTATGGCAAAGTAAGCGAAATTTGTCTATGGAGAATTTCGGAAAAACTTCAAGGGGGCGCTATTGAGGCATTTAGCCACGCCCATGGGAAACGACTCTATCCGCTGAAAGAGCTCGCCATTCTTGACCTGTGTATGAAATTTCGTGAGGACACGACTTCGTTAAAGCCACGAAAAAGGCAAACGTAATTGTACGATAAAAAATCGTCAGTCGCCGCGGCGGCACACGGACGCCGTTCGTCGTAGCTTCACAACGTTCATAATGTAGCTTCAGCAACTGGTTCTGCATGTATTAGAAGTGGAATGAAGTTGATTGGGTGAAGTATGGATTTTTAATGAATTTTTGCGTACTTCCTGTTACCACCGGGGGGCGCTATGAGCCAGGCAGGAAGTCGATACATCAAAACGTTCAGGGAGGAGCCAACGTCATGTCCTTTGAATTTCAAGTGGCTACGACGAAGTATGTGCACGTGAAAGGCAAACGTAATTTAAATTGGGATGATACACTTTCGCCGCGGCCGCACACGGACGCCGTGGCTCGTAGGGTCAAAGCGTTCACGATGTAGCTTCACCATCCGGGTCTGCATGTACTAGAAGTGTAACAAAGTCGATTTGGTCAACTACGTATTTTTAACGAATTTTTGTACGTTTCCTGTTACCACCGGGGGGCGCTATGAGCGACGTCGGCAAATAATATGTCGGATCGTTCAGGGTCTCGCCATAGATTTTTGCACCAAGTTTGAAGCGTCTACGATCAAGTATGAGGGCATGAGAGCCGTTCGTATTTACATGGCGAGCACCGAAACAGTCGCCAAACTTCGGGGCACGCCAGAGGCCAAGCGCTTTGAGCTACAGACCTGCGGAGCACAAGATAAGCTCAGCTAGGTCTGACGATGTTCTGAACCCAATTTGGAGCCGATCGGGCGTAACCCCTAGGAGGAGTTCGTTTTGCGTTTACAAACTTTGAAGCAAAATGGCGGACTTCCTGTTGGTTTTAGAGTATGTCATTTTATGAAATTTTTTGAAGATCTCGGGTTGATAGTTAAGTATACCAAGTTTCGTCCAAATCCGAGACGAAAAATGTAATTCCCTATGCGCGGTCTAGGGGGCGCTGTGGTGCCATTTGGCCACGCCCACATGCGAGACCACCACAGGACGCCGAGTTGCCACAGGTCCCAGGTGCGTGCAAAATCTCGTCCGTTTCTCGGCTTGGGAAAGGGGTCGAAATGGCGTTCGAAGTCGGATAATAATAATAATAATAATTAAAGCCGCAAGCGGCTATGACGGGCCCTCGCTCCACGCCACTCGGCGTCCCCGCTACCCCCGGGCCGCTCTTCGAAAACCCCCGCGCGCAACCGGACGTGGGCGGCCGCGTCGAGGGCGGTCCCCTCGTCGAACACGCGAAGTTTCGAGCAAAACGGACAACGTACGATGGAGTTACGGCAGGTTTACGGTTCGTCCACCAGGGGGCAGTAACGGGATGTGGGCCGTTGCGTACGGGGTCGTGACCTCATCACACATGTGAAGTTTCGAGCCGATCGGACAATGTCGATGCAAAACGCGACATTTCCTGTGTCCACAAGGGGGCGTATTGAGCGAGCTAGCGTACGATCAAATGGAGGCGTAGAGGGCCGGCCCCTGATCATGTACTGAAATTTTGAAGTGACTACGACCGAGTATGTGGGCGTGGAAGGCAAACGTAATAGCATGGCGACTAAACGAGCAGTTGGCCAACTTTGTCGCCCCCTAGCGGCCACGCCGTTTCACGTAGAGAAAAGCTTTTAATAGTGTTTGACCAGCTCGGTCTCCTGATGATCTGTAGCGAATATGAAGTCAATCGGGCAAAATCCATGGGAGGTGGCAGTTCACGATGGAGCGCTATTCCTGTCGCCGCCACAAGGGGGCCATTAGCCGTAGCGTCATAGCGTTCACGAAATACCTTCACCAACTTGTTCGGCATGTTTTAGAAGTGGAATGAAGTTGATGGGGTCAACGATGTATTTTTAATGAATTTTAGCGCACTTCCTGTTACCACCGGGGGGCGCTATGAGTGACGTAGGAAAATAATATGTCGGATCGTTCAGGGTCACGCCATCATCATGTGCACCAAGTTTGAAGCTGCTGCGATCAAATCTGTGGGCGCGATAGCATTTAAACCTTTTTAGCTGAATTCGGGAACTTGGCCGTGCCCTAGTAGCCACGCCCTTTGACCTACACACCTGCGGAGCACAAGCCGTAATCAGCTCAGTCTGGAGATGTTCCGTGCCCAATTTGAAGTCAATCGGGCGAACTCCCTCGGAGGAGTTCGTTTTGCGTAAAAGAAATGCTAACCAAAATGGCCGACTTCCTGTTGGGTTTAGGGCGTGGCTCCAATTCAATTTTTGGTATGTTTGGGTATGATACACGTGTGTGTCGAGTTTCGTATGTGTACGACAAAGTAAGCGAAATTTGTCTATGGAGAATTTCGGAAAAACTTCAAGGGGGCGCTATTGAGGCATTTAGCCACGCCCATGGGAAACGACTCTATCCGCTGAAAGAGCTCGCCATTCTTGACCCGTGTATGAAATTTCGTGAGGACACGACTTCGTTAAAGCCGCGAAAAAGGCAAACGTAATTGTACGATAAAAAATCGTCAGTCGCCGCGGCGGCACACGGACGCCGTTCGTCGTATCTTCACAGCGTTCATAATGTAGCTTCAGCAACTGGTTCTGCATGTATTAGAAGTGGAATGAAGTTGATCGGGTGAAGTATGGATTTTTAACGAATTTTTGCGTACTTCCTGTTACCACCGGGGGGCGCTATGAGCCAGGCAGGAAGTCGATACATCAAAACGTTCAGGGCGGAGCCAACGTCATGTCCTTTGAATTTCAAGTGGCTACGACGAAGTATGTGCGCGTAATTGGGAAACGTAATTTTACGACAAAAAATCGTCAGTCGCCGCGGCGGCACACGGACGCCGTTGCTCGTAGGGTCAAAGCGTTCATGATGTAGCTTCACCATCCGGGTCTGCATGTACTAGAAGTGTAACGAAGTCGATTTGGCCAACTACGTATTTTTAACGAATTTTTGTACGTTTCCTGTTACCACCGGGGGGCGCTATGAGCGACATCGGCAAATAATATGTCGGATCGTTCAGGGTCTCGCCATAGATTTTTGCACCAAGTTTGAAGCGTCTACGATCAAGTATGTGGGCATGAGAGCCATTCGTATTTACATGGCGAGCACCGAAACAGTCGCCAAACTTCGGGGCACGCCAGAGGCCAACCCCTTTGAGCTACAGACCTGCGGAGCACAAGATAAGCTCAGCTAGGTCTGACGATGTTCTGAACCCAATTTGGAGCCGATCGGGCGTAACCCCTCGGAGGAGTTCGTTTTGCGTAAAATAAATGCTAACCAAAATGGCCGACTTCCTGTTGGTTTTTGGGCTTCGCACGAAACAAATTTTTTTCATGTCTGGGTATGATACATATGTGTACCAAGTTTGGGCAGCCTGCGAGAAAAAAAATTTTGATCCCTATGGCCGGGGGTCAAAAGTTCCAGGGGGCGCTGTTGTGCCAATTTGCCCCGCCCACAAACGGCGATAGCATCAGACGTCAATTTTCGCAAGTCCCGACGTGTGTCCCAAGTTTCGTCCGTTTCTCGGCTTGGCAAAGGGGTCAAATTGGGGTTTAAAGAGGGGGAATAATAATAATAATAATAATAATAATAATAATAATAATAAACATTTGCATTTCGGGGAATTTTGCGCCAGGTCAGTGGAGTACTTGATTACTTGCTTGCTTACTTGTTGTTACTCGTCGACTTGCACGTCGATTAATGTGGATGTCGAATAACAATAGGGACCTCCCTGGGTCGTTGACACAGGCTCGGGCCCTAATAATAATAAACATTTGCATTTCGGGGAATTTTGCGCCAGGTCAGTGGAGTACTTGATTACTTGCTTGCTTACTTGTTGTTACTCGTCGGCTGGCACGTCGACTAATGTGGATGTCGAATAACAATAGGGACCTCCCTGGGTCGTTGACACAGGCTCGGGCCCTAATTAAAGCCGCAAGCGGCGATGGCGGGCCCTCGCTCGCCCATGCCACCGCGGGGCCTGAGGCACGCCGGGGCCGTGGCGCGGAGCAGAAATGGAGAAAAAACCTGGAAGGAGGCCAAAAACGCAATGTTTCGTTCATCCACCAGGGGGCAGTCACCGCATGTGGTGTGGTGCGTTCAGGGGCCGCCCCTCATCACTCGTGTGAAGTTTGGAGTGAATCGGACAAAGCATGAGGGAGTTATGAGCAGTTAAAGGTTCGTCCACTAGGGGGCAGTAATGAGATGCGTGCAGGTGTGTTCAGGGTCAGTCCCTCATCACACATGTGAAGTTTCGTGGAAATCGGACAAAGCATGAGGGAGTTATGAGCAGTTAAAGGTTCGTCCACCAGGGGGCAGTAATGAGATGCGTGCAGGTGTGTTCAGGGTCAGTCCCTCATCACACATGTGAAGTTTCGTGGAAATCGGACAAAGCATGAGGGAGTTATGAGCAGTTAAAGGTTTGTCCACTAGGGGGCAGTAATGGGATGCGTGCAGGTGTGTTCAGGGTCAGCCCCTCATCACACATGTGAAGTTTCGTGGAAATCGGACAAAGCATGAGGGAGTTATGAGCAGTTAAAGGTTCGTCCACTAGGGGGCAGTAATGGGATGCGTGCAGGTGTGTTCAGGGTCAGCCCCTCATCACACATGTGAAGTTTCGTGGAAATCGGACAATGTTGATGCAAAAAATGGCACTTCCGGTTTCCACTAGGGGGCCACATGAGCGACACCCCTATCAGATGGAAGAGGTCTCCACCCTGGACCTGTGTATCAAATTTCATGATGATACGAGTTCATTAAAGCCATCAAAAAGCCAAACGTATTTTCATGGCGAGGAATTGATGGTAGCCACGCCCCCACAGGGACGCCATTACTCGTAGCTTCACAGTGTTCATAATGTAGCTTCACCAACTGGTTCTGCATGTTTTAGAAGTGGAATGAAGTTGATGGGGTCAACTATGTATTTTTAATGAATTTTAGTTCACTTCCTGTTACCACCGGGGGGCGCTATGAGCGACGTAGGCAAATAATATGTCGGATCGTTCAGGGTCTCGCCATAGATTTTTGCACCAAGTTTGAAGCGTCTACGATCAACTATGTGGGCATGAGTGCCGTTCGTATTTACATGGCGAGCACCGAAACAGTCGCCAAACTTGGGGGCACGCCAGAGGCCAAGCCCTTTGAGCTACAGACCTGCGGAGCACAAGATAAGCTCACCTAGGTATGACGATGTTGCGTACCTAATTTCAACTTGATCGGGCGAACGCTGTGGGAGGAGTTCAGTTTAGGCGGGAAAAATCAAAACCAAAATGGCCGACTTCCTGTTGGGTTGAGGTCATGAGGTCAAGAGGCTTTTTTGCATATCTGGGTATAATACATATGTGTACCGAATTTTGTATGCGTCGGACAAAGTGACCCAACTTCCCTATGGGGATTTTTGGACTTTGTAGGGGGCGCTATTCCGCCATTTAGCGTCGACCATGTGCGACCACCCAAAAATATCGAATTTCGGATCCGGCCGGATGCCCATAGAAAAGTACACGCATTTTCGCCTATGGGAAAGGGGTCAAAATGGCGTTTTAAGAGCGCAAGAATAATAATAATAATAATAATAAACAGCGCGATTTCAATAGGGCTTTCGCTGGGCGACTTGCAGTCGCCGCTCGGGCCCTAATAATAATAAGAATAAACATTACAATATCTGGGGTTTTTGCTGCCAGGTCTATGCAGTACTTGAGTACTTGCTTGCTTACTTGTTGTTACTCGTCGGCTGGCACGTTGACTAATGTGCATGTCGAATAACAATAGGGACCTCCCTGGGTCGTTGACACAGGCTCGGGCCCTAATAATAATAAACATTACAATATCTGGGGTTTTTGCTGCCAGGTCTATGCAGTACTTGAGTACTTGCTTGCTTACTTGTTGTTACTCGTCGGCTGGCACGTTGACTAATGTGCATGTCGAATAACAATAGGGACCTCCCTGGGTCGTTGACACAGGCTCGGGCCCTAATTAAAGCCGCAAGCGGCTATGACGGGCCCTCGCTCCACGCCACTCGGAGTCCCCGCTACCCCCGGGCCGCTCTTCGAAACCCCCGCGCGCAACCGGACGTGGGCGGCCGCGTCGAGGGCGGTCCCCTCGTCGAACACGTGACGTTTCGAGCAAATCGGACGACGTACGATGGAGTTACGGCAGGTTTACGGTTCGTCCACCAGGGGGCGGTAACGGGATGTGGGCCGTTGCGTACGGGGTCGTGACCTCATCACACATGTGAAGTTTCGAGCCGATCGGACAATGTCGATGCAAAACGCGACATTTCCTGTGTCCACAAGGGGGCGTATTGAGCGAGCTAGCGTACGATCAAATGGAGGCGTAGAGGGCCGGCCTCTGATCATGTACTGAAATTTTGAAGTGACTACGATCAAGTATGTGGGCGTGGAAGGCAAACGTAATAGCATGGCGACTAAACGAGCAGTTGACCAACTTTGTCGCCCCCTAGCGGCCACGCCGTTTGACGTAGAGAAAAGCTTTTAATAGTGTTTGACCAGCTCGGTCTCCTGATGACTTGTAGCGAATATGAAGTCAATCGGGCAAAATCCGTGGGAGGTGGCAGTTCGCGGTGGAGCGCTATTCCTGTCGCCGCCACAAGGGGGCCATTAGCCGTAGCGTCATAGCGTTCATGAAATACCTTCACCAACTTGTTCGGCATGTTTTAGAAGTGGAATGAAGTTGATGGGGTCAACGATGTATTTTTTAATGAATTTTAGCGCACTTCCTGTTACCACCGGGGGGCGCAATGAGTGACGTAGGAAAATAATATGTCGGATCGTTCAGGGTCACGCCCTCATCATGTGCACCAAGTTTGAAGCCGCTGCGATCAAATCTGTGGGTGTGATAGCATTGCAAACTTCTTAGCTGAATTCGGCAAATTGGCCGTGCCCTAGCAGCCACGCCCTTTTGACCTACACACCTGCGGAGCACAAGCCGTAATCAGCTTGGTCTGGAGATGTTCTGTACCCAATTTGAAGTGAATCGGGCGAACTCCCTCGGAGGAGTTCGTTTTGCGTCAAAGAAATGCTAACCAAAATGGCCGACTTCCTGTTAGGTTTAGGGCGTGGCTCCAATTCAATTTTTTGTATGTTTGGGTATGATACACGTGTGTGTCGAGTTTCGTATGTGTACGACAAAGTAAGCGAAATTTGTCTATGGAGAAATTCGGAAAAACTTCTAGGGGGCGCTATTGAGGCATTTAGCCACGCCCATGGGAAACGACTCTATCCCCTGAAAGAGCTCCCCATTCTTGACCCGTGTATGAAATTTCGTGAGGACACGACTTCGTTAAAGCCACGAAAAAGGCAAACGTAATTGTACGATAAAAAATCGTCAGTCGCCGCGGCGGCACACGGACGCCGTTCGTCGTATCTTCACAGCGTTCATAATGTAGCTTCAGCAACTGGTTCTGCATGTATTAGAAGTGGAATGAAGTTGATCGGGTGAAGTATGGATTTTTAATGAATTTTTGCGTACTTCCTGTTACCACCGGGGGGCGCTATGAGCCAGGCAGGAAGTCGATACATCAAAACGTTCAGGGAGGAGCCAACGTCATGTCCTTTGAATTTCAAGTGGCTACGACGAAGTATGTGCGCGTGAAAGGCAAACGAAATTTAAATTGGGATGATACACTTTCGCCGCGGCGGCACACGGACGCCGTTGCTCGTAGGGTCAAAGCGTTCATGATGTAGCTTCGCCATCCGGGTCTGCATGTACTAGAAGTGTAACGAAGTCGATTTGGTCAACTACGTATTTTTAACGAATTTTTGTACGTTTCCTGTTACCACCGGGGGGCGCTATGAGCGACGTACGCAAATAATATGTCGGATCGTTCAGGGTCTCTCCATAGATTTTTGCACCAAGTTTGAAGCGTCTACGATCAAGTATGAGGGCATGAGTGCCGTTCGTATTTACATGGCGAGCACCGAAACAGTCGCCAAACTTCGGGGCACGCCAGAGGCCAAGCGCTTTGAGCTACAGACCTGCGGAGCACAAGATAAGCTCAGCTAGGTCTGGCGATGTTCTGGACTCAATTTGGAGCCGATCGGGCGTAACCCCTCGGAGGAGTTCGTTTTGCGTTTACAAACTTTGAAGCAGAATGGCCGACTTCCTGTTGGGTTTCGGGCTTCGCCAGAAAAGGATTTTTTGTTCATCTTGCATTGATAAATATGTGTGCCGACTTTTGTCCGCTTTTATTAACGTCATTTTTTTCCCTATGGGTTTTTGACAAGTTTGTAGGGGGCGCTATTTTGCCATTTGGCCACGCCCACATGCGAGACCACCACTCAACGCTAAGTTGCCACAGGCCCCACGTGCGTGCAAAATTTCGTCCGTTTCTCGGCTTGGGAAAGGGGTCGAAATGGCCTTCGAAAAAAATAATAATAATAATAATAATAATTAAAGCCGCAAGCGGCGATGATCGGCCCTCGCTCGCCCATGCCACCGCGGGGCCTGAGGCACGCCGGGGCTGTGGCGCGGAGCAGAAATGGAGAAAAAACCCGGAAGGAGGCCAAAATTGCAATGTTTCGTTCATCCACCAGGGGGCAGTCACCGCATGTGGTGTGGTGCGTTCAGGGGCGGCCCCTCATCACTCATGTGAAGTTTGGAGTGAATCGGACAAAGCATGAGGGAGTTATGAGCAGTTAATGGTTCGTTCACCAGGGGGCAGTAATGGGATGCGTGCAGCCGTGTTCAGAGTCAGTCCCTCATCACACACGTGAAGTTTCGTGGAAATCGGACAATGTTGATGTAAAATATGGTACTTCCTGTTTCCACTAGGGGGCGAATGAGTGAGATCGCCTATGAGTACATAGAAACGTTGAGGTCGTGACCCTGGACCTGTGTACCAATTTTCATGTTGATAGGAGTTCAATAAAGCCATCCAAAGGGCAAACGTATTGTCATAGCGAGGAATGTTAGCCACGCCCCCACAGGGACGCCATTACTCGTAGCTTCACAGCGTTCATAATGTAACTTCACCAACTGGTTCTGCATGTTGTAGAAGTGGAATGAAGTTTATGGGGCAAAGTATGTACATTTTCCAAATTTTAGTACACTTCCTGTTACCACCGGGGGGCGCTATGAGTTACGTGGGAAGTTAATACATCGGGACGTTCAGGGCGGAGCCATCATCATGTCCAGCAAGTTTGAAGTTGATTGGATGAAGTATGTGGGCGTGAGAGCCACACGTATGGACATGGCGAGAACGCCAAAGTCTGATGAGCGCTGGCAGCCACGCCCTTTGACCTACGGACTCACGGAGCACAAGATAAGCTCAGCTAGGTCTGGAGATGTGGCATACCTAATTTGAACGTGATCGGGCGAACGCTGTGGGAGGAGTTAATTTTAGGCGGGAAAAATCTACACCAAAATGGCCGACTTCCTGTTGGGTTTAGGGCGTGGCTCCAATTCAATTTTTTGTATGTTTGGGTATGATACACGTGTGTGTCGAGTTTTGTATGTGTACGACAAAGTAAGCGAAATTTGTCTATGAAGAATTTCGGAAAAACTTCAAGGGGGCGCTATTGAGGCATTTAGCCACGCCCATAGGAAACGACTCTATCCGCTGAAAGAGCTCGCCATTCTTGACCCGTGTATGAAATTTCGTGAGGACACGACTTCGTTAAAGCCACGAAAAAGGCAAACGTAATTGTACGAGAAAAAATCGTCAGTCGCCGCGGCGGCACACGGACGCCGTTCGTCGTATCTTCACAGCGTTCATAATGTAACTTCAGCAACTGGTTCTGCATGTATTAGAAGTGGAATGAAGTTGATCGGGTGAAGTATAGATTTTTAATGAATTTTTGCGTACTTCCTGTTACCACCGGGGGGCGCTATGAGCCAGGCAGGAAGTCGATACATCAAAACGTTCAGGGCGGAGCCAACGTCATGTCCTTTGAATTTCAAGTGGCTACGGCGAAGTATGTGCGCGTAATTGGCAAACGTAATTTTACGACAAAAAATCGTCAGTCGCCGCGGCGGCACACGGACGCCGTTCGTCGTATCTTCACAGCGTTCATAATGTAGCTTCAGCAACTGGTTCAGCATGTACTAGACGTGGAACGAAGTGGATTTGGTCAACTACGTATTTTTAACGAATTTTTGTACGTTTCCTGTTACCACCGGGGGGCGCTATGAGCGACGTAGGCAAATAATATGTCGGATCGTTCAGGGTCTCACCATAGATTTTTGCACCAAGTTTGAAGCGTCTACGATCAAGTATGTGGGCATGAGAGCCGTTCGTATTTACATGGCGAGCACCGAAACAGTCGCCAAACTTCGGGGCACGCCAGAGGCCAAGCCCTTTGAGCTACAGACCTGCGGAGCACAAGATAAGCTCAGCTAGGTCTGACGATGTTCTCTACCCAATTTGGAGCCGGTCGGGCGAATCGTTATGGACGAGTTAATTTGGCGCCAAAAACGATCAATTCAAAATGGCCGACTTCCTGTTGACATTTCACGCAGACGTTAAGAGGCTTTTTTGTATATCTGGGTATGGTGGATAAGTGTACCGAATTTCGTCCGTCTACGCCAAAGTGACCCAAATTCCCTATGGGCTTTTTTGAACTTTGTAGGGGGCGCTATTTCGCCATTTCGTGTCGGACATGGGCGAGCAGCACAAAATATCGAATGTCGGATCCGGACGAATGGCCGGGCAAAAGTCCACGCATTTTCGAGTTGGGGAAAGGGGCGAAATTGGGGCATGTTGTCGCGGAAGAATAATAATAATAATTAAAGCCGCAAGCGGCGATGATCGGCCCTCGCTCGACCCATGCGACCGCGGGGGCCTGAGGCGTGCGGGGGCCGTGGCGCGAAGGTGAAAGGGAGAAAAAACCTGGAAAGAGGCCAAAAATGCAATGTTTCGTTCATCCACCAGGGGGCAGTCACCGCATGTGGTCTGGTGCGTTCAGGGGCGGCCCCTCATCACTCATGTGAAGTTTGGAGTGAATCGGACAAAGCATGAAGGAGTTATGAGCAGTTAAAGGTTCGTCCACTAGGGGGCAGTAATGGGATGCGTGCAGGTGTGTTCAGGGTCAGTCCCTCATCACACATGTGAGGTTTCGTGGAAATCGGACAATGTTGATGTAAAATATGGCACTTCCTGTTTCCACTAGGGGGCGAATGAGTGAGATCGCCTATGAGTACATAGAAACGTTGAGGTCGTGACCCTGGACCTGTGTACCAATTTTCATGTTGATACGAGTTCAATAAAGCCATCCAAAGGGCAAACGTATTGTCATGGCGAGGAATGGTCACCGCGTCGCCACACGGACGCCATTACTCGTAGCGTCACAGTCTTCATAACGTAGCTTCACCACCTGGTTCTGCATGTTTTAGAAGTGGAATGAAGTTGATGGGGCAAAGTATGTACATTTTCCAAATTTTAGTACACTTCCTGTTACCACCGGGGGGCGCTATGAGTTACGTGGGAAGTTAATATATCGGGACGTTCAGGGCGGAGCCATCATCATGTCCAGCAAGTTTGAAGTTGATTGGATGAAGTATGTGGGCGTGAGAGCCACTCGTATGTACATGGCGAGCACGCCAAAGTGAATTGAGCGCTGGCAGCCACGCCCTTTGACCTACGGACTCACGGAGCACAAGATAAGCTCAGCTAGGTCTGGAGATGTGGTGTACCTAATTTCAACTTGATCGGGCGAACGCTTTGGGAGGAGTTAAGTTTAGGCGGGAAAAATCAAAATCAAAATGGCCGACTTCCTGTTGGGATTTCACCATGACATTAAGAGGCTTTTTTGTATATCTGGGTATGGTAGATAAGTGTACCGAATTTCGTCGGTCTAGGACAAAGTTTGCGAAAGTCCCTATGGGCTTTTTTCAACTTTCTAGGGGGCGCTATTTCGCCATTTCGCGTCGGACATGTGCAACCACCACAAAATATCGAATTTCGGATGAGGCCGGACGTCCCACCAAAAATTCACGCATTTTCGAGTTGGGGAAAGGGGCCAAATTGGGGTTTAAAGACCGCAAGAATAATAATAAATAAGAATAATAAACAGCGCGATTTCAATAGCCCCTCGGGCGAGTGCTACTCGCCGCTCGGGCCTAATAATAAACATTACAATTTCAATATAGCATTTTTCCCCCTGGGTCTTCCATACCACATGATTACTTCACTACTTGATTACTTTGGGGTCACTTGCACATTGGGGTCACTTGCACGTTGGGGCATGAACGAATTACAATAGGGCTTTCGCTGGGCGACTTGCAGTCGCCGCTCGGGCCCTAATTAAAGCCGCAAGCGGCGATGGCGGGCCCTCGCTCGCCCATGCCACCGCGGGGCCTGAGGCACGCCGGGGCCGTGGCGCGGAGCAGAAAGGGAGAAATAACCAGGAAGGAGGCCAAAAACGCAATGTTTCGTTCATCCACCAGGGGGCAGTCACCGCATGTGGTCTGGTGCGTTCAGGGGCCGCCCCTCATCACTCATGTGAAGTTTGGAGTGAATCGGACAAAGCATGAGGGAGTTATGAGCAGTTAAAGGTTCGTCCACTAGGGGGCAGTAATGGGATGCGTGCAGGTGTGTTCAGGGTCAGTCCCTCATCACACATGTGAAGTTTCTTGGAAATCGGACAAAGCATGAGGGAGTTATGAGCAGTTAAAGGTTCGTCCACTAGGGGGCAGTAATGGGATGCATGCAGGTGTGTTCAGGGTCAGTCCCTCATCACACATGTGAAGTTTCGTGGAAATCGGACAAATCATGAGGGAGTTATGAGCAGTTAAAAGTTTGTCCACTAGGGGGCAGTAATGGTATGCGTGCAGGTGTGTTCAGGGTCAGTCCCTCATCACACATGTGAAGTTTCGTGGAAATCGGACAAAGCATGAGGGAGTTATGAGCAGTTAAAAGTTTGTCCACTAGGGGGGCAGTAATGGTATGCATGCAGGTGCGTTCAGGGTCAGTCCCTCATCACACATGTGAAGTTTCGTGGAAATCGGACAATGTTGATGCAAAAAATGGCACTTCCTGTTTCCACTAGGGGGCCACATGAGCGACACCCCTATGAGATGGAAGAGGTCTCCACCCTGGACCTGTCTATCAATTTTCATGATGATACGAGTTCATTAAAGCCATCAAAAAGCCAAACGTATTTTCATGGCGAGGAATTGATGGTAGCCACGCCCCCACAGGGACGCCATTACTCGTAGCTTCACAGTCTTCATAATGTAGCTTCACCAACTGGTTCTGCATGTTTTAGAAGTGGAATGAAGTTGATGGGGTGAACTATGTATTTTTAATGAATTTTAGTTCACTTCCTGTTACCACCGGGGGGCGCTATGAGTTACGTGGGAAGTTAATATATTGGGACGTTCAGGGCGGAGCCATCGTCATGTCCAGCAAGTTTGAAGTTGATTGGATGAAGTATGTGGGCGTGAGAGCCAATCGTATTACATGGCGAGCACGCCAAAGTTAATTGAGTGCTGGCAGCCACGCCCTTTGACCTACGGACTCACGGCGCACAAGATAAGCTCAGCTAGGTCTGGAGATGTGGTGTACCTAATTTCAACTTGATCGGGCGAACGCTGTGGGAGGAGTTCGTTTTAGGCGGGAAAAATCAAAACCAAAATGGCCGACTTCCTGTTGGGTTGAGGTCATGAGGTCAAGAGGCTTTTTTGCATATCTGGGTATAATACATATGTGTACCAAATTTTATTGACATCGGACAAAGTGACCCGACTTCCCTATGGGGATTTTGAAAGTTTGTAGGGGGCGCTATTTCGGCATTTCGCGTCGACCATGTGCAACCACCCAAAAATATCGAATTTCGGATCCGGCCGGACGTCCGTGCAAAAGTAGAAGCATTTTCGCGTTGGGGAAAGGGGCGAAATTGGGGCATGAAGTCGGAGAAGAATAATAATAATAATAATAATAATAATAAACAGCGCGATTTCAAAAGGGCTTTCGCTGGGCGACTTGCAGTCGCCGCTCGGGCCCTAATAAACAGCGCGATTTCAATAGGCCTTCGCCGGGCGAGTGCTACTCGCCGCTCGGGCCTAATAAACATTTGCATTTCAAGATAGCGTTTTTTCCCTGCCAGGTCACTTGAGTACTTGATTACTTGCTTGGTTACTTGTTGCTTGTCGGTGATCGGTGTGGATGTCGAATTACAATAGGGACCTCCCTGGGTCGTTGACACAGGCTCGGGCCCTAATTAAAGCCGCAAGCGGCGATGGCGGGCCCTCGCTCGCCCATGCCACCGCGGGGCCTGAGGCACGCCGGGAGTGAGGGAGTTATGAGCAGTTAAAAGTTTGTCCACTAGGGGGCAGTAATGGGATGCGTGCAGGTGTGTTCAGGGTCAGTCCCTCATCACACATGTGAAGTTTCATGGAAATCGGACAATGTTGATGCAAAAAATGGCACTTCCTGTTTCCACTAGGGGGCGAATGAGTGAGATCGTCTATGAGCACATAGAAACGTTGAGGTCGTGACCCTGGACCTGTGTACCAATTTTCATGTTGATACGAGTTCAATAAAGCCATCCAATGGGCAAACGTATTGTCATGGCGAGGAATGTTAGCCACGCCCCCACAGGGACGCCATTACTCGTAGCTTCACAGTCTTCATAATGTAGCTTCACCAACTGGTTCTGCATGTTGTAGAAGTGGAATGAAGTTGATGGGGCAAAGTATGTACATTTTCAAATTTTAGTACACTTCCTGTTACCACCGGGGGGCGCTATGAGTTACGTAGGAAGTTAATATATCGGGACGTTCAGGGCGGAGCCATCATCATGTCCAGCAAGTTTGAAGTTGATTGGATGAAGTATGTGGGCGTGAGAGCCACACGTATGGACATGGCGAGAACGCCAAAGTCTGATGAGCGCTGGCATCCACGCTCTTTGACCTACGGACTCACAGAGCACAACGTAAGCTCAGATAGGTCTGGAGATGTGGTATACCTAATTTCAACTTGATCGGGCGAACGCTCTGGGAGGAGTTAATTTTAGGCGGGAAAAATCAAAACCAAAATGGCCGACTTCCTGTTGGGTTGAGGTCATGAGGTCAAGAGGCTTTTTTGTATATCTGGGTATAATACATATGTGTACCGAATTTTGTGAGCATAGGACAAAGTTAGATAGCAAAATTCTCTATGGGCATTTTTGACTTTGTAGGGGGCGCTATTCCGCCATTCTGCGTCGACCATGTGCGACCACCCAAAAATATCGAATTTCGGATCAGGCCGGACGTCCGTGCAAAAGTATACGCATTTTCGCATTTGGGAAAGGGGCGAAATTGGGGCACGAAATGTCGGAAGAATAATAATAATAATTAAAGCCGCAAGCGGCGATGGCGGGCCCTCGCTCGCCCATGCCACCGCGGGGCCTGAGGCACGCCGGGGCCATGGCGCGAAGGTGAAAGGGAGAAAAAACCTGGAAGGAGGCCAAAAATGCAATGTTTCGTTCATCCACTAGGGGGCAGTCACCGCATGTGGTGTGGAGCGTTCAGGGGCGGCCCCTCATCACTCATGTGAAGTTTGGAGTAAATCGGACAAAGCATGAGGGAGTTATGAGCAGTTAAAAGTTTGTCCACTAGGGGGCAGTAATGGGATGCGTGCAGGTGTGTTCAGGGTCAGTCCCTCATCACACATGTGAAGTTTCATGGAAATCGGACAATGTTGATGCAAAAAATGGCACTTCCTGTTTCCACTAGGGGGCGAATGAGTGAGATCGTCTATGAGTACATAGAAACGTTGAGGTCGTGACCCTGGACCTGTGTACCAATTTTCATGTTGATACGAGTTCAATAAAGCCATCCAAAGGGCAAACGTATTGTCATGGCGAGGAATGTTAGCCACGCCCCCACAGGGACGCCATTACTCGTAGCTTCACAGTCTTCATAATGTAACTTCACCAACTGGTTCTGCATGTTGTAGAAGTGGAATGAAGTTTATGGGGCAAAGTATGTACATTTTCAAATTTTAGTACACTTCCTGTTACCACCGGGGGGCGCTATGAGTTACGTGGGAAGTTAATATATCGGGACGTTCAGGGCGGAGCCATCATCATGTCCAGCAAGTTTGAAGTTGATTGGATGAAGTATGTGGGCGTGAGAGCCACACGTATGGACATGGCGAGAACGCCAAAGTCTGATGAGCGCTGGCAGCCACGCCCTTTGACCTACGGACTCACGGAGCACAAGATAAGCTCAGCTAGGTCTGGAGATGTGGTAAACCTAATTTGAACTTGATCGGGCGAACGCTCTGGGAGGAGTTAATTTTAGGCGGGAAAAATCAAAACCAAAATGGCCGACTTCCTGTTGGGTTGAGGTCATGAGGTCAAGAGGCTTTTTTGTATATCTGGGTATAATACATATGTGTACCGAATTTTGTGAGCATAGGACAAAGTTAGATAGCAAAATTCTCTATGGGCATTTTTGACTTTGTAGGGGGCGCTATTTCGCCATTTCGCGTCGACCATGTGCGACCACCCAAAAATATCGAATTTCGGATCAGGCCGGACGTCCGTGCAAAAGTATACGCATTTTCGCATTTGGGAAAGGGGCGAAATTGGGGCACGAAATGTCGGAAGAATAATAATAATAATAATAATAATAATAAACATTACAATTTCAATATAGCATTTTTCCCCGGGGGTCTTCCATACCACATGATTACTTCACTACTTGATTACTTTGGGGTCACTTGCACTTTGGGGTCACTTGCACGTTGGGGCATGAACGAATTTCAATAGGGCTTTCGCCAGGCGACTTGCAGTCGCCGCTCGGGCCCTAATAATTAAAGCCGCAAGCGGCGATGGCGGGCCCTCGCTCGCCCATGCCACCGCGGGGCCTGAGGCACGCCGGGGCCGTGGCGCGGAGCAGAAATGGAGAAAAAACCTGGAAGGAAGCCAAAAATGCAATGTTTCGTTCATCCACCAGGGGGCAGTCACCGCACGTGGTCTGGTGCGTTCAGGGGCCGCCCCTCATCACTCGTGTGAAGTTTGGAGTGAATCGGACAAAGCATGAGGGAGTTATGAGCAGTTAAAGGTTCGTCCACCAGGGGGCAGTAATGGGATGCGTGCAGGTGTGTTCAGGGTCAGCCCCTCATCACACATGTGAATTTTCTTGGAAATCGGACAAAGCATGAGGGAGTTATGAGCAGTTAAAGGTTCGTCCACTAGGGGGCAGTAATGGGATGCGTGCAGGTGTGTTCAGGGTCAGCCCCTCATCACACATGTGAAGTTTCGTGGAAATCGGACAATGTTGATGCAAAAAATGGCACTTCCTGTTTCCACTAGGGGGCTACATGAGTGAGATCGCCTATGAGCATATGGAGACGTTGAGGTCGTGACCCTGGACCTGTGTATCAAATTTCATGATGATACGTGTTCATTAAAGCCATCAAAAAGCCAAACGTATTTTCTTGGCGAGGGATCATCAGTTGCCATGACGCCACGCGGTCGCCATTACTCGTAGCTTCACAGCGTTCATAATGTAGCTTCACCAACTGGTTCTGCATGTTTTAGAAGTGGAATGAAGTTGATGGGGTCAACTATGTGGAATCAGTACACGTAATGTAAAAACTGGTCACTTCCTGTTACCACCGGGGGGCGCTATGAGTGACGTAGGAAATTAATATATCGGGACGTTCAGGGCGGAGCCGTCATCATGTCCAGCAAGTTTGAAGTAGCTACGATAAAGTATGTGGGCGTGAGAGCCATTCGTATTTACATGGCGAGCACCGAAACAGTCGCCAATGTGAATTGAGCCATAGCAGCCACGCCCTATGACCTACACACCTGCGGAGCACAAGATAAGGTCATCATGGGGTTTCGATGCTGGAAAACAAATTAGAAGCCGATCGAGTGAAATCCCTAGGACGAGTTAGATCAAACGTAAGTAGTGGAAATGTCCAAAAATGGCCAAAAAATGGCAAAAATTGAAAATTAAAATCAAAATGGCCGACTTCCTGTTGAGATTTTACCATGACGTTAAGAGACTTTTTTGTGCGTCTGGGGATGATGAATGTGTGTACCAAATTTCGTCTGCCTACGACAAAGTAACCCAATAGGCGAGGGCAAATTTAAAGTTTGTAGGGGGCGCTATTTCGCCATTTTGCGTCGACCATGTGCGACGACCCAAAAATATCGAATTTCGGATGAGGCCGGAGGGACATGCAAAGTTAGACAACTTTTCCAGTTTGGGAAAGGGGCGAAATTGGGGCATGAAAAGTCGCGTGAATAATAATAATAATAAGAATAATAAACATTACAATTTCAATATAGCATTTTTCCCCCTGGGTCTTCCATACCACATGATTACTTCACTACTTGATTACTTTGGGGTCACTTGCACATTGGGGTCATGTGCACGTTGGGGCATGAACGAATTACAATAGGGCTTTCGCTGGGCGACTTGCAGTCGCCGCTCGGGCCCTAATAATAATAAACATTACAATTTCAATATAGCATTTTTCCCCCTGGGTCTTCCATACCACATGATTACTTCACTACTTGATTACTTTGGGGTCACTTGCAATTTGGGGTCACTTGCACGTTGGGGCATGAACAAATTACAATAGGGCTTTCGCCAGGCGACTTGCAGTCGCCGCTCGGGCCCTAATAATTAAAGCCGCAAGCGGCGATGGCGGGCCCTCGCTCGCCCATGCCACCACGGGGCCTGAGGCACGCCGGGGCCGTGGCGCGGAGCAGAAATGGAGAAAAAACCTGGAAGGAGGCCAAAAACGCAATGTTTCGTTCATCCACCAGGGGGCAGTCACCGCATCTGGCGTGGTGCGTTCAGGGGCCGCCCCTCATCACTCGTGTGAAGTTTGGAGTGAATCGGACAAAGCATGAGGGAGTTATGAGCAGTTAAAGGTTCGTCCACCAGGGGGCAGTAATGAGATGCATGCAGGTGTGTTCAGGGTCAGTCCCTCATCACACATGTGAAGTTTCGTGGAAATCGGACAAAGCATGAGGGAGTTATGAGCAGTTAAAGGTCCGTCCACTAGGGGGCAGTAATGGGATGCGTGCAGGTGTGTTCAGGGTCAGCCCCTCATCACACATGTGAAGTTTCGTGGAAATCGGACAATGTTGATGCAAAAAATGGCACTTCCGGTTTCCACTAGGGGGCCACATGAGCGACACCCCTATCAGATGGAAGAGGTCTCCACCCTGGACCTGTGTATCAAATTTCATGATGATACGAGTTCATTAAAGCCATCAAAAAGCCAAACGTATTTTCATGGCGAGGAATTGATGGTAGCCACGCCCCCACAAGGACGCCATTACTCGTAGCTTCACAGTCTTCATAATGTAGCTTCACCAACTGGTTCTGCATGTTTTAGAAGTGGAATGAAGTTGATGGGGTCAACTATGTATTTTTAATGAATTTTAGTTCACTTCCTGTTACCACCGGGGGGCGCTATGAGCGACGTAGGCAAATAATATGTCGGATCGTTCAGGGTCTCGCCATAGATTTTTGCACCAAGTTTGAAGCGTCTACGATCAACTATGTGGGCATGAGAGCCGTTCGTATTTACATGGCGAGCACCGAAACAGTCGCCAAACTTGGGGGCACGCCAGAGGCCAAGCCCTTTGAGCTACAGACCTGCGGCGCACAAGATAAGCTCAGCTAGGTCTGGAGATGTGGTGTACCTAATTTCAACTTGATCGGGCGAACGCTGTGGGAGGAGTTCGTTTTAGGCGGGAAAAATCAAAACCAAAATGGCCGACTTCCTGTTGGGTTGAGGTCATGAGGTCAAGAGGCTTTTTTGCATATCTGGGTATAATACATATGTGTACCAAATTTTGTGAGTGTAGGACAAAGTTAGCAAAATTCCCTATGGGCATTTTTGGACTTTGTAGGGGGCGCTATTCCGCCATTTTGCGTCGACCGTGTGTGACAACTCAAAAATATCGAATTTCGGATCCGGCCGGACGCCCATGCAAAAGTACACGCATTTTCGCCTTTGGGAAAGGGGTCAAAATGGCATTTTAAGAGCGCAAGAATAATAATAATAATAATTAAAGCCGCAAGCGGCGATGACGGGCCCTCGCTCGCCCATGCCACCGCGGGGCCTGAGGCATGTCGGGGCTGCAATGCTTCGTTCATCCACCAGGTGGCGCTAAGCAGTTGTGGGTGGGTGCGTTCAGGGGCAGCCCCTCATCACTCATGTGAAGTTTGGAGTGAATAGGACAAGGCATGAAGGAATTATGAGCAGTTAAAGGTTCGTCCACCAGGGGGCAGTAATGGGATGCGTGCAGGTGTGTTCAGGGTCAGTCCCTCATCACACATGTGAAGTTTCGTGGAAATCGGACAATGTTGATGTAAAATATGCCACTTCCTGTTTCCACTAGGGGGCGAATGAGTGAGATCGCCTATGAGTACATAGAAACGTTGAGGTTGTGACCCTGGACCTGTGTACCAATTTTCATGTTGATAGGAGTTCAATAAAGCCATCCAAAGGGCAAACGTATTGTCATGGCGAGGAATTGTCGCCGCGCCCCCACAGGGACGCCATTACTCGTAGCTTCACAGCGTTCATGATGGAGCTTCACCAACTGGTTCTGCATGTATTAGAAGTGGAATGAAGTTGATGGGGCAAAGAATGTACATTTTCCAAATTTTAGTACACTTCCTGTTACCACCGGGGGGCGCTATGAGTTACGTGGGAAGTTAATATATCGGGACGTTCAGGGCGGAGCCATCATCATGTCCAGCAAGTTTGAAGTTGATTGGATGAAGTATGTGGGCGTGAGAGCCACTCGTATGGACATGGCGAGCACGCCAAAGTGAATTGAGCGCTGGCAGCCACGCCCTTTGACCTACGGACTCACGGAGCACAAGATAAGCTCAGCGAGGTCTGGAGATGTGGTATACCTAATTTGAACTTGATCGGGCGAACGCTCTGGGAGGAGTTAATTTTAGGCGGGAAAAATCTACACCAAAATGGCCGACTTCCTGTTGGGTTTAGGGCGTGGCTCCAATTCAATTTTTTGTATGTTTGGGTATGATACACGTGTGTGTCGAGTTTTGTATGTGTTCGACAAAGTAAGCGAAATTTGTCTATGAAGAATTTCGGAAAAACTTCAAGGGGGCGCTATTGAGGCATTTAGCCACGCCCATAGGAAACGACTCTATCTGCTGAAAGAGCTCGCCATTCTTGACCCGTGTATGAAATTTCGTGAGGACACGACTTCGTTAAAGCCACGAAAAAGGCAAACGTAATTGTACGATAAAAAATCGTCAGTCGCCGCGGCGGCACACGGACGCCGTTCGTTGTATCTTCACAGCGTTCATAATGTAGCTTCAGCAACTGGTTCTGCATGTATTAGAAGTGGAATGAAGTTGATCGGGTGAAGTATAGATTTTTAATGAATTTTTGCGTACTTCCTGTTACCACCGGGGGGCGCTATGAGCCAGGCAGGAAGTCGATACATCAAAACGTTCAGGGCGGAGCCAACGTCATGTCCTTTGAATTTCAAGTGGCTACGACGAAGTATGTGCGCGTAATAGGCAAACGTAATTTTACGACAAAAAATCGTCAGTCGCCGCGGCGGCACACGGACGCCGTTCGTCGTATCTTCAAAGCGTTCATAATGTAGCTTCAGCAACTGGTTCAGCATGTACTAGAAGTGGAACAAAGTCGATTTAGTGAACTACGTATTTTTAACGAATTTTTGTACGTTTCCTGTTACCACCGGGGGGCGCTATGAGCGACGTAGGCAAATAATATGTCGGATCGTTCAGGGTCTCGCCATAGATTTTTGCACCAAGTTTGAAGCGTCTACGATCAAGTATGTGGGCATGAGAGCCGTTCGTATTTACATGGCGAGCACCGAAACAGTCGCCAAACTTCGGGGCACGCCAGAGGCCAAGCGCTTTGAGCTACAGACCTGCGGAGCACAAGATAAGCTCAGCTAGGTCTGACGATGTTCTGAACCCAATTTGGAGCCGATCGGGCGTAACCCCTCGGACGAGTTCGTTTTGCGTAAACGAACTTTGAACCAAAATGGCCGACTTCCTGTTGGGTTTCGGGCTTCGCTATAGGAGGATTTTTTGTTCATCTCGCATTGATAAATATGTGTGCCGATTTTGGTCCGCTTTCGTTAACGTCATTTTTTTCCCTATGGGTTTTTGGCAAAATTGTAGGGGGCGCTATTTAGCCATTTCGCGTCGACCATGTGCGACCACTCAAAAATATCGTTTTTCGGATCCGGCCGGACACCCATGCAAGAGTAGACGCATTTTCGCCTTTGGGAAAGGGGTCAAAATGGCGTTTTAAGGGTGTGGGAATAATAATAATAATAATAATAATAATAATAAACAGCGCGATTTCAATAGGGCTTTCGCTGGGCGACTTGCAGTCGCCGCTCGGGCCCTAATAATAATTAAAGCCGCAAGCGGCTATGACGGGCCCTCGCTCCACGCCACTCGGCGTCCCCGCTACCCCCGGGCCGCTCTTCGAAAACCCCCGCGTGCAACCGGACGCGGGCGGCTGCGTCGAGGGCGGTCCCCTCGTCGAACACGTGACGTTTCGAGCAAAACGGACAACGTACGATGGATTTATGGCAGGTTTACGGTTCGTCCACCAGGGGGCGGTAACGGGATGTGGGCCGTTGCGTACGGGGTCGTGACCTCATCACACATGTGAAGTTTCGAGCTGATCGGACAATGTCGATGCAAAACGCGACATTTCCTGTGTCCACA
Source organism: Trachurus japonicus (assembly GCF_045865225.1). Taxonomy (NCBI): domain Eukaryota; kingdom Metazoa; phylum Chordata; class Actinopteri; order Carangiformes; family Carangidae; genus Trachurus; species Trachurus japonicus. Next base: position 17,974,250 of record NC_140925.1, read on the forward strand.
AGGGGGCGTATTGAGCGAGCTAGCGTACGATCAAATGGAGGCGTAGAGGGCGGGCCCCTGATCATGTACTGAAATTTTGAAGTGACTACGACCAAGTATGTGGGCGTGGAAGGCAAACGTAATAGCATGGCGACTAAACGAGCAGTTGACCAACTTTGTCGCCCCCTAGCAGCCAGGCCGTTTGACGTAGAGAAAAGCTTTTAATAGTGTTTGACCAGCTCGGTCTCCTGATGATCTGTAGCGAATATGAAGTCAATCGGGCAAAATCCGTGGGAGGTGGCAGTTCACGATGGAGCGCTATTCCTGTCGCCGCCACAAGGGGGCCATTAGCCGTAGCGTCATAGCGTTCACGAAATACCTTCACCAACTTGTTCGGCATGTTTTAGAAGTGGAATGAAGTTGATGGGGGCAACTATGTATTTTTAATGAATTTTAGCGCACTTCCTGTTACCACCGGGGGGCGCTATGAGTGACATAGGAAAATAATATGTCGGATCGTTCAGGGTCACGCCATCATCATGTGCACCAAGTTTGAAGCTGCTGCGATCAAATCTGTGGGCGTGATAGCATTTAAACCTTTTTAGCTGAATTCGGGAACTTGGCCGTGCCCTAGTAGCCACGCCCTTTGACTTACACACCTGCGGAGCACAAGCCGTAATCAGCTCAGTCTGGAGATGTTCCGTGCCCAATTTGAAGTCAATCGGGCGAACTCCCTCGGAGGAGTTCGTTTTGCGTCAAAGAAATGCTAACCAAAATGGCCGACTTCCTGTTGGGTTTAGGCCGTGGCTCCAATTCAATTTTTGGTATGTTTGGGTATGATACACGTGTGTGTCGAGTTTCGTATGTGTACGACAAAGTAAGCGAAATTTGTCTATGGAGAATTTCGGAAAAACTTCAAGGGGGCGCTATTGAGGCATTTAGCCACGCCCATGGGAAACGACTCTATCCGCTGAAAGAGCTCGCCATTCTTGACCTGTGGATGAAATTTCGTGAGGACACGACTTCGTTAAAGCCACGAAAAAGGCAAACGTAATTGGACGATAAAAAATCGTCAGTCGCCGCGGCGGCACACGGACGCCGTTCGTCGTATCTTCACAGCGTTCATAATGTAGCTTCAGCAACTGGTTCTGCATGTATTAGAAGTGGAATGAAGTTGATCGGGTGAAGTATGGATTTTTAATGAATTTTTGCGTACTTCCTGTTACCACCGGGGGGCGCTATGAGCCAGGCAGGAAGTCGATACATCAAAACGTTCAGGGAGGAGCCATCGTCATGTCCTTTGAATTTCAAGTGGCTACGACGAAGTATGTGCGCGTGAAAGGCAAACGAAATTTAAATTGGGATGATACACATTCGCCGCGGCGGCACACGGACGCCGTTGCTCGTAGGGTCAAAGCGTTCATGATGTAGCTTCACCATCCGGGTCTGCATGTACTAGAAGTGTAACGAAGTCGATTTGGTCAACTACGTATTTTTAACGAATTTTTGTACGTTTCCTGTGACCACCGGGGGGCGCTATGAGCGACGTCGGCAAATAATATGTCGGATCGTTCAGGGTCTCGCCATAGATTTTTGCACCAAGTTTGAAGCGTCTACGATCAAGTATGTGGGCATGAGAGCCATTCGTATTTACATGGCGAGCACCGAAACAGTCGCCAAACTTCGGGGCACGCCAGAGGCCAAGCGCTTTGAGCTACAGACCTGCGGAGCACAAGATAAGCTCAGCTAGGTCTGACGATGTTCTGGACCCAATTTGGAGCCGATCGGGCGTAATCCCTCGGAGGAGTTCGTTTTGCGTAAACGAAATTTGAACCAAAATGGCCGACTTCCTGTTGGGTTTTGGGCTTCGCCATAAGAGGATTTTTTGGTCATCTCGCATTGATAAATATGTCTGCCGACTTTGGTCCGCTTTCGTTAACGTCATTTTTTTCCCTATGGGTTTTTGAAAAGTTTGTAGGGGGCGCTATTTTTCCATTTGGCCACGCCCACATGCGAAACCACAACTCAACGCTAAGTTGCCACAGGTCCCACGTGCGTCTAAAATTTCATCCGTTTCTCGGCTTGGGAAAGGGGTCGAAATGGCGTTCGAAGTGGGAGAATAATAATAATAATTAAAGCCGCAAGCGGCGATGACGGGCCCTCGCTCGCCCATGCCACCGCGGGGCCTGAGGCATGTCGGGGCTGCAATGTTTCGTTCATCCACCAGGTGGCGCTAAGCAGTTGTGTGTGGGTGCGTTCAGGGGCGGCCCCTCATCACTCGTGAAGTTTGGAGTGAATCGGACAAAGCATGAAGGAGTTATGAGCAGTTAATGGTTCATCCAGCAGGGGGCAGTAATGGGATGCGTGCAGGTGTAATCAGGGTCAGCCCCTCATCACACATGTGAAGTTTCGTGGAAATCGGACAAAGCATGAGGGAGTTATGAGCAGTTAAAGGTTCGTCCACTAGGGGGCAGTAATGGGATGCGTGCAGGTGTGTTCAGGGTCAGCCCCTCATTACACATGTGAAGTTTCGTGGAAATCGGACAAAGCATGAGGGAGTTATGAGCAGTTAAAGGTTCGTCCACTAGGGGGCAGTAATGGGATGCATGCAGGTGTGTTCAGGGTCAGCCCCTCATCACACATGTGAAGTTTCGTGGAAATCGGACAAAGCATGAGGGAGTTATGAGCAGTTAAAGGTTCGTCCACTAGGGGGCAGTAATGGGATGCGTGCAGGTGTGTTCAGGGTCAGTCCCTCATCACACATGTGAAGTTTCGTGGAAATCGGACAATGTTGATGCAAAAAATGGCACTTCCTGTTTCCACTAGGGGGCTACATGAGTGAGATCGTCTATGAGCACATAGAAACGTTGAGGTCGTGACCCTGGACCTGTGTACCAATTTTCATGTTGATACGAGTTCAATAAAGCCATCCAAAGGGCAAACGTATTGTCATAGCGAGGAATGTTAGCCACGCCCCCACAGGGACGCCATTACTCGTAGCTTCACAGCGTTCATAATGTAACTTCACCAACTGGTTCTGCATGTTGTAGAAGTGGAATGAAGTTGATGGGGCAAAGTATGTACATTTTCAAAATTTTAGTACACTTCCTGTTACCACCGGGGGGCGCTATGAGTTACGTGGGAAGTTAATATATCGGGACGTTCAGGGCGGAGCCATCATCATGTCCAGCAAGTTTGAAGTTGATTGGATGAAGTATGTGGGCGTGAGAGCCACACGTATGGACATGGCGAGAACGCCAAAGTCTGATGAGCGCTGGCAGCCACGCCCTTTGACCTACGGACTCACGGAGCACAACGTAAGCTCAGCTAGGTCTGGAGATGTGGTATACCTAATTTGAACTTGATCGGGCGAACGCTCTGGGAGGAGTTAAGTTTAGGCGGGAAAAATCTACACCAAAATGGCCGACTTCCTGTTGGGTTGAGGTCATGAGGTCAAGAGGCTTTTTTGCATATCTGGGTATAATACATATGTGTACCGAATTTTATCAACATCGGACAAAGTCACTCAAATTCCCTATGGGGATTTTGAAAGTTTGTAGGGGGCGCTATTTCGCCATTTTGCGTCGACCATGTGCGACGACCCAAAAATATCGAATTTCGGATGAGGCCGGAGGGACATGCAAAGTTAGACAACTTTTCCAGTTGGGGAAAGGGGCGAAATTGGGGCATGAAGAGTCGCGTGAATAATAATAAGAATAATAAACATTACAATTTCAATAGGGCTTTCGCTGGGCGACTTGCAGTCGCCGCTCGGGCCCTAATTAAAGCCGCAAGCGGCGATGACGGGCCCTCGCTCACCCATGCGACCGCGGGGCCTGAGGCATGTCGGGGCTGCAATGTTTTGTTCATCCACCAGGTGGCGCTAAGCAGTTGTGGGCGGGTGTGTTCAGGGGCGGCCCCTCATCACTCATGTGAAGTTTTGTGTAAATCGGACAAAGCATGAGGTAGTTATGAGCAGTTGATGGTTCGTCCACTAGGGGGCAGTAATGGGATGCATGCAGGTGTGTTCAGGGTCAGTCCCTCATCACACATGTGAACTTTCATGGAAATCGTACAAAGCATGAGGGAGTTATGAGCAGTTAAAGGTTCGTCCACTAGGGGGCAGTAATGGGATGCATGCAGGTGTGTTCAGGGTCAGTCCCTCATCACACATGTGAAGTTTGGAGTGAATCGGACAAAGCATGAGGGAGTTATGAGCAGTTAATGGTTCGTCCACTAGGGGGCAGTAATGGTATGCGTGCAGGTGTGTTCAGGGTCAGTCCCTCATCACACATGTGAAGTTTGGAGTGAATCGGACAAAGCATGAGGGAGTTATGAGCAGTTAATGGTTCGTCCACTAGGGGGCAGTAATGGTATGCGTGCAGGTGTGTTCAGGGTCAGTCCCTCATCACACATGTGAAGTTTGGAGTGAATCGGACAAAGCATGAGGGAGTTATGAGCAGTTAATGGTTCATCCACTAGGGGGCAGTAATGGTATGCGTGCAGGTGTGTTCAGGGTCAGTCCCTCATCACACATGTGAAGTTTGGAGTGAATCGGACAAAGCATGAGGGAGTTATGAGCAGTTAAAGGTTCGTCCACTAGGGGGCAGTAATGGTATGCATGCAGGTGTGTTCAGAGTCAGCCCCTCATCACACATGTGAAGTTTCGTGGAAATCGGACAATGTTGATGTAAAATATGCCACTTCCTGTTTCCACTAGGGGGCAACATGAGTGAGATCGCCTATGAGCATATGTAGACGTTGAGGTCGTGACCCTGGACCTGTGTACCAATTTTCATGATGATACGAGTTCATTAAAGCCATCATAAAGCCAAACGTATTTTAATGGCGAGGAATGGTCGCCGCGTCGCCACACGGACGCCATTACTCGTAGCTTCACAGCGTTCATGATGGAGCTTCACCACCTTAGTCTGCATGTTTTAGAAGTGGAATGAAGTTGATGGGGTCAACTATGTGGCATCAGTACACGTTAAGGTAAAACCTGGCCACTTCCTGTTACCACCGGGGGGCGCTATGAGTGACGTAGGAAATTAATATATGGGGACGTTCAGGGTGGAGCCGTCATCATGTCCAGCAAGTTAGAAGTTGATCGGATAAAGTATGTGGGCGTTAGAGCTGTTCGAAGGTGAAATGGCGAGCAAACGAAAAGTCGCCAAAATCCTCAAGGCCCCAGAAGCCACGCCCTTTGACCTAGAGACCTGCGGAGCACAACTTTTGATCAGAGTGGCATCTCGGTGGTCTCTAGCCAATTTGAAGTCAATCGGACAAAATCTGTAGGAGAAGTTAGATCAAACAGGTCAAAAGTTCAAATCAAAATGGCCGACTTCCTGTTGTGATTTCACCATGTCATTAAGAGGCTTTTTTGTGTGTCTTTCCATGTTCTATAAGCCCACCAAATTTCATGCATGTAGGTGAAACGCAAAGGAGGGGCTGATGTTTTGAAATTTTCTAGGGGGCGCTATTCAGCCATTTGACCACGCCCATTCCCAACGACTTTAAAATATCAAATTTTTCGCGAGTCCTGATGTGCATGCCAAAATTTACGCGTTTTGGGGCATGTTGAAGCCCCCAAAAATGCGATTTTAGGGAGAATATAATAATAATAATAATAATAATAATTAAAGCCGCAAGCGGCGATGACGGGCCCTCGCTCGCCCATGCCACCGCGGGGCCTGAGGCATGTCGGGGCTGCAATGCTTCGTTCATCCACCAGGTGGCGCTAAGCAGTTGTGGTCTGGTGCGTTCAGGGGCGGCCCCTCATCACTCATGTGAAGTTTGGAGTGAATCGGACAAAGCATGAAGGAATTATGAGCAGTTAAAGGTTCGTCCACCAGGGGGCAGTAATGGGATGCGTGCAGGTGTGTTCAGGGTCAGTCCCTCATCACACATGTAAAGTTTCGTGGAAATCGGACAATGTTGATGTAAAATATGCCACTTCCTGTTTCCACTAGGGGGCAAATGAGTGAGATCGCCTACCAGCATATGGAAATGTTGAGGTCGTGACCCTGGACCTGTGTACCAATTTTCATGTTGATACGAGTTCAATAAAGCCATCCAAAGGGCAAACGTATTGTCATGGCGAGGAATGGTCGCCGCGTCGCCACACGGACGCCATTACTCGTAGCTTCACAGTCTTCATAATGTAGCTTCACCAACTGGTTCTGCATGTTGTAGAAGTGGAATGAAGTTGATGGGGCAAAGTATGTACATTTTCCAAATTTTAGTACACTTCCTGTTACCACCGGGGGGCGCTATGAGTTACGTGGGAAGTTAATATATCGGGACGTTCAGGGCGGAGCCATCATCATGTCCAGCAAGTTTGAAGTTGATTGGATGAAGTATGTGGGCGTGAGAGCCACTCGTATGGACATGGCGAGCACGCCAAAGTGAATTGAGCGCTGGCAGCCACGCCCTTTGACCTACGGACTCACGGAGCACAAGATAAGCTCAGCTAGGTCTGGAGATGTGGTGTACCTAATTTGAACTTGATCGGGCGAACGCTCTGGGAGGAGTTAATTTTAGGCGGGAAAAATCAAAACCAAAATGGCCGACTTCCTGTTGTGTTGAGGTCATGAGGTCAAGAGGATTTTTTGTATATCTGGGTATAATACATATGTTTACCGAATTTTGTGTGTGTATGACAAAGTAAGACGATGGCGATGCCATTGACACGTGTTTGTAGGGGGCGCTATTCAGCCATTTGGCCACGCCCATTTCCAACGACTTTAAAATATCAAATTTTTTGCGAGGCCTGATGTGCATGCCAAAATTCACGCGTTTTGGGGCATGTTGAGGCCCCCAAAAATGCGATTTTAGGGAGAATATAATAATAATAAACATAGCAATTACAATAGGGCTTTCGCTGGGCGACTTGCAGTCGCCGCTCGGGCCCTAATAAACATTACAATATCTGGGGTTTTTGCTGCCAGGTCTATGCAGTACTTGAGTACTTGCTTGCTTACTTGTTGTTACTCGTCGGCTGGCACGTTGACTAATGTGCATGTCGAATAACAATAGGGACCTCCCTGGGTCGTTGACACAGGCTCGGGCCCTAATAAACAGCGCGATTTCAAAAGGGCTTTCGCTGGGCGACTTGCAGTCGCCGCTCGGGCCCTAATAATAAACATTACAATTTCAATATAGCATTTTTCCCCCTGGGTCTTCCATACCACATGATTACTTCACTACTTGATTACTTTGGGGTCACTTGCACATTGGGGTCATGTGCACGTTGGGGCATGAACGAATTACAATAGGGCTTTCGCTGGGCGACTTGCAGTCGCCGCTCGGGCCCTAATTAAAGCCGCAAGCGGCTATGACGGGCCCTCGCTCCACGCCACTCGGCGTCCCCGCCACCCCCGGGCCGCTCTTCGAAAACCCCCGCGCGCAACCGGACGTGGGCGGCTGCGTCGAGGGCGGTCCCCTCGTCGAACACGTGACGTTTCGAGCAAAACGGACAACGTACGATGGAGTTACGGCAGGTTTACGGTTCGTCCACCAGGGGGCGGTAACGGGATGTGGGCCGTTGCGTACGGGGTCGTGACCTCATCACACATGTGAAGTTTCGAGCTGATCGGACAATGTCGATGCAAAACGCGACATTTCCTGTGTCCACAAGGGGGCGTATTGAGCGAGCTAGCGTACGATCAAATGGAGGCGTAGAGGGCGGGCCCCTGATCATGTACTGAAATTTTGAAGTGACTACGACCAAGTATGTGGGCGTGGAAGGCAAACGTAATAGCATGGCGACTAAACGAGCAGTTGACCAACTTTGTCGCCCCCTAGCAGCCACGCCGTTTGACGTAGAGAAAAGCTTTTAATAGTGGTTGACCAGCTCGGTCTCCTGATGATGTGTAGCGAATATGAAGTCAATCGGGCAAAATCCGTGGGAGGTGGCAGTTCACGATGGAGCGCTATTCCTGTCGCCGCCACAAGGGGGCCATTAGCCGTAGCGTCATAGCGTTCACGAAATACCTTCACCAACTTGTTGGGCATGTTTTAGAAGTGGAATGAAGTTGATGGGGGCAACTATGTATTTTTAATGAATTTTAGCGCACTTCCTGTTACCACCGGGGGGCGCTATGAGTGACGTATGAAAATAATATGTCGGATCGTTCAGGGTCACGCCATCATCATGTGCACCAAGTTTGAAGCTGCTGCGATCAAATCTGTGGGCGTGATAGCATTTAAACCTTTTTAGCTGAATTCGGGAAATTGGCCGTGCCCTAGCAGCCACGCCCTTTGACCTACACACCTGCGGAGCACAAGCCGTAATCAGCTCAGTCTGGAGATGTTCCGTGCCCAATTTGAAGTCAATCGGGCGAACTCCCTCGGAGGAGTTCGTTTTGCGTCAAAGAAATGCTAACCAAAATGGCCGACTTCCTGTTGGGTTTAGGGCGTGGCTCCAATTCAATTTTTGGTATGTTTGGGTATGATACACGTGTGTGTCGAGTTTCGTATGTGTACGACAAAGTAAGCGAAATTTGTCTATGGAGAATTTCGGAAAAACTTCAAGGGGGCGCTATTGAGGCATTTAGCCACGCCCATGGGAAACGACTCTATCCGCTGAAAGAGCTCGCCATTCTTGACCTGTGGATGAAATTTCGTGAGGACACGACTTCGTTAAAGCCACGAAAAAGGCAAACGTAATTGTACGATAAAAAATCGTCAGTCGCCGCGGCGGCACACGGACGCCGTTGGTCGTATCTTCACAGCGTTCATAATGTAGCTTCAGCAACTGGTTCTGCATGTATTAGAAGTGAAATGAAGTTGATCGGGTGAAGTATGGATTTTTAATGAATTTTTGCGTACTTCCTGTTACCACCGGGGGGCGCTATGAGCCAGGCAGGAAGTCGATACATCAAAACGTTCAGGGAGGAGCCAACGTCATGTCCTTTGAATTTCAAGTGGCTACGACGAAGTATGTGCGTGTGACAGGCAAACGTAATTTAAATTGGGATGATACACATTCGCCGCGGCGGCACACGGACGCCGTTGCTCGTAGGGTCAAAGCGTTCATGATGTAGCTTCACCATCCGGGTCTGCATGTACTAGAAGTGTAACGAAGTCGATTTGGTCAACTACGTATTTTTAACGAATTTTTGTACGTTTCCTGTTACCACCGGGGGGCGCTATGAGCGACGTAGGCAAATAATATGTCGGATCGTTCAGGGTCTCGCCATAGATTTTTGCACCAAGTTTGAAGCGTCTACGATCGAGTATGTGGGCATGAGAGCCGTTCGTATTTACATGGCGAGCACCGAAACAGTCGCCAAACTTCAAGGCACGCCAGAGGCCAAGCGCTTTGAGCTACAGACCTGCGGAGCACAAGATAAGCTCAGCTAGGTCTGACGATGTTCTCTACCCAATTTGGAGCCGATCGGGCGTAACCCCTAGGAGGAGTTTGTTTTGCGTAAACCAACTTTGAAGCAAAATGGCCGACTTCCTGTTGGGTTTTGGGCTTCGCTATAAGGCAATTTTTTGTTCATCTTCCATTGATAAATAAGTGTGGCGATTTTGGTCCGCTTTCATTAACGTCATTTTTTTCCCTATGGGTTTTTGGCAAAATTGTAGGGGGCGCTATTTAGCCATTTGGCCCCGCCCAAATACGACGCTGGCAAATTATCAAATTTTTCGCGAAGCCCCACGATGCTACAAAGTTTGGTGAGTTTTCGCGCATGTTAAGGGGGTCAAATTGGCGATTATATGTTCGGGAGAATAATAATAATTAAAGCCGCAAGCGGCGATGGCGGGCCCTCGCTCGCCCATGCCACCGCGGGGCCTGAGGCACGCCGGGGCTGTGGCGCGGAGCAGAAATGGAGAAAAAACCTGGAAGGAGGCCAAAATTGCAATGTTTCGTTCATCCACCAGGGGGCAGTTACCGCATGTGGTGTGGTGCGTTCAGGGGCGGCCCCTCATCACTCATGTGAAGTTTCGTGGCAATCGGACAAAGTATGAGGGAGTTATGAGCAGTTAAAAGTTTGTCCACTAGGGGGCAGTAATGGTATGTGTGCAGGTGTGTTCAGGGTCAGTCCCTCATCACACATGTGAAGTTTCATGGAAATCGGACAATGTTGATGCAAAAAATGGCACTTCCTGTTTCCACTAGGGGGCGAATGAGTGAGATCGTCTATGAGCACATAGAAACGTTGAGGTCGTGACCCTGGACCTGTGTACCAATTTTCATGTTGATACGAGTTCATTAAAGCCATCCAAAGGGCAAACGTATTGTCATGGCGAGGAATGATAGCCACGCCCCCACAGGGACGCCATTACTCGTAGCTTCACAGTCTTCATAATGTAGCTTCACCAACTGGTTCTGCATGTTGTAGAAGTGGAATGAAGTTGATGGGGCAAAGTATGTACATTTTCAAAATTTAGTACACTTCCTGTTACCACCGGGGGGCGCTATGAGTTACGTGGGAAGTGAATATATTGGGACGTTCAGGGCGGAGCCATCATCATGTCCAGCAAGTTTGAAGTTGATTGGATGAAGTATGTGGGCGTGAGAGCCACACGTATGGACATGGCGAGAACGCCAAAGTCTGATGAGCGCTGGCAGCCACGCCCTTTGACCTACGGACTCACGGAGCACAAGATAAGCTCAGCGAGGTCTGGAGATGTGGTATACCTAATTAGAACTTGATCGGGCGAACGCTCTGGGAGGAGTTAATTTTAGGCGGGAAAAATCAAAACCAAAATGGCCGACTTCCTGTTGGGTTGAGGTCATGAGGTCAAGAGGCTTTTTTGCACATCTGGGTATAATACATCTGTGTACCGAATTTTGTGAGCATAGGACAAAGTTAGATAGCAAAATTCTCTATGGGCATTTTTGACTTTGTAGGGGGCGCTATTCCGCCATTCTGCGTCGACCATGTGCGACCACCCAAAAATATCGAATTTCGGATCAGGCCGGACGTCCGTGCAAAAGTATACGCATTTTCGCATTTGGGAAAGGGGCGAAATTGGGGCACGAAATGTCGGAAGAATAATAATAATTAAAGCCGCAAGCGGCGATGGCGGGCCCTCGCTCGCCCATGCCACCGCGTGGCCTGAGGCACGCCGGGGCTGTGGCGCGGAGCAGAAATGGAGAAAAAACCTGGAAGGAGGCCAAAATTGCAATGTTTCGTTCATCCACCAGGGGGCAGTTACCGCATGTGGTGTGGTGCGTTCAGGGGCGGCCCCTCATCACTCATGTGAAGTTTGGAGTGAATCGGACAAAGCATGAGGGAGTTATGAGCAGTTGATGGTTCGTCCACCAGGGGGCAGTAATGGGATGCGTGCAGGTGTGTTCAGGGTCAGTCCCTCATCACACATGTGAAGTTTCGTGGAAATCGGACAATGTTGATGTAAAATATGGCACTTCCTGTTTCCACTAGGGGGCGAATGAGTGAGATCGCCTATGAGTACATAGAAACGTTGAGGTCGTGACCCTGGACCTGTGTACCAATTTTCATGTTGATACGAGTTCAATAAAGCCATCCAAAGGGCAAACGTATTGTCATAGCGAGGAATGTTAGCCACGCCCCCACAGGGACGCCATTACTCGTAGCTTCACAGCGTTCGTAATGTAACTTCACCAATTGGTTCTGCATGTTGTAGAAGTGGAATGAAGTTGATGGGGCAAAGTATGTACATTTTCCAAATTTTAGTACACTTCCTGTTACCACCGGGGGGCGCTATGAGTTACGTAGGAAGTTAATATATCGGGACGTTCAGGGCGGAGTCATTGTCATGTCCAGCAAGTTTGAAGTTGATTGGATGAAGTATGTGGGCGTGAGAGCCACACGTATGGACATGGCGAGAACGCCAAAGTGAATTGAGCGCTGGCAGCCACGCCCTTTGACCTACGGAGTCACGGAGCACAAGATAAGCTCAGCGAGGTCTGGAGATGTGGTGTACCTAATTTCAACTTGATCGGGCGAACGCTCTGGGAGGAGTTAATTTTAGGCGGGAAAAATCAAAACCAAAATGGCCGACTTCCTGTTGGGTTGAGGTCATGAGGTCAAGAGGCTTTTTTGCATATTTGGGTATAATACATATGTGTACCAAATTTTGTGAGCGTAGGACAAAGTTAGCAAAATTCCCTATGGGCATTTTTGGACTTTGTAGGGGGCGCTATTCCGCCATTTTGCGTCGACCGTGTGCGACCACCCAAAAATATCGAATTTCGGATCCGGCCGGACGCCCATGCAAAAGTAGACGCGTTTTCGCCTTTGGGAAAGGGGTCAAAATGGCATTTTAAGACCGCAAGAATAATAATAATAAACAGCGCGATTTCAATAGGGCTTTCGCTGGGCGACTTGCAGTCGCCGCTCGGGCCCTAATAATAATAATAATAATAAACATTACAATTTCAATATAGCATTTTTCCCCGGGGGTCTTCCATACCACATGATTACTTGATTACTTGATTACTTTGGGGTCACTTGCACTTTGGGGTCACTTGCACGTTGGGGCATGAACGAATTTCAATAGGGCTTTCGCCAGGCGACTTGCAGTCGCCGCTCGGGCCCTAATAATAAACATTACAATATCTGGGGTTTTTGCTGCCAGGTCTATGCAGTACTTGAGTACTTGCTTGCTTACTTGTTGTTACTCGTCGGCTGGCACGTCGACTAATGTGCATGTCGAATAACAATAGGGACCTCCCTGGGTCGTTGACACAGGCTCGGGCCCTAATAATTAAAGCCGCAAGCGGCTATGACGGGCCCTCGCTCCACGCCACTCGGCGTCCCCGCTACCCCCGGGCCGCTCTTCGAAAACCCCCGCGCGCAACCGGACGTGGGCGGCTGCGTCGAGGGCGGTCCCCTCGTCGAACACGTGACGTTTCGAGCAAAACGGACAACGTACGATGGAGTTACGGCAGGTTTACGGTTCGTCCACCAGGGGGCGGTAACGGGATGTGGGCCGTTGCGTACGGGGTCGTGACCTCATCACACATGTGAAGTTTCGAGCCGATCGGACAATGTCGATGCAAAACGCGACATTTCCTGTGTCCACAAGGGGGCGTATTGAGCGAGCTAGCGTACGATCAAATGGAGGCGTAGAGGGCGGGCCCCTGATCATGTACTGAAATTTTGAAGTGACTACGACCAAGTATGTGGGCGTGGAAGGCAAACGTAATAGCATGGCGACTAAACGAGCAGTTGGCCAACTTTGTCGCCCCCTAGCAGCCACGCCGTTTCACGTAGAGAAAAGCTTTTAATAGTGTTTGACCAGCTCGGTCTCCTGATGATCTGTAGCGAATATGAAGTCAATCGGGCAAAATCCGTGGGAGGTGGCAGTTCACGATGGAGCGCTATTCCTGTCGCCGCCACAAGGGGGCCATTAGCCGTAGCGTCATAGCGTTCACGAAATACCTTCACCAACTTGTTCGGCATGTTTTAGAAGTGGAATGAAGTTGATGGGGGCAACTATGTATTTTTAATGAATTTTAGCGCACTTCCTGTTACCACCGGGGGGCGCTATGAGTGACGTAGGAAAATAATATGTCGGATCGTTCAGGGTCACGCCATCATCATGTGCACCAAGTTTGAAGCTGCTGCGATCAAATCTGTGGGCGTGATAGCATTTAAACCTTTTTAGCTGAATTCGGGAACTTGGCCGTGCCCTAGTAGCCACGCCCTTTGACCTACACACCTGCGGAGCACAAGCCGTAATCAGCACAGTCTGGCGATGTTCCGTGCCCAATTTGAAGTCAATCGGGCGAACTCCCTCGGAGGAGTTCGTTTTGCGTCAAAGAAATGCTAACCAAAATGGCCGACTTCCTGTTTGGTTTAGGGCGTGGCTCCAATTCAATTTTTGGTATGTTTGGGTATGATACACGTGTGTGTCGAGTTTCGTATGTGTACGACAAAGTAAGCGAAATTTGTCTATGAAGAAATTCGGAAAAACTTCTAGGGGGCGCTATTGAGGCATTTAGCCACGCCCATGGGAAACGACTCTATCCCCTGAAAGAGCTCGCCATTCTTGACCCGTGGATGAAATTTCGTGAGGACACGACTTCGTTAAAGCCACGAAAAAGGCAAACGTAATTGTACGATAAAAAATCGTCAGTCGCCGCGGCGGCACACGGACGCCGTTCGTCGTATCTTCACAGCGTTCATAATGTAGCTTCAGCAACTGGTTCTGCATGTATTAGAAGTGGAATGAAGTTGATCGGGCGAAGTATGGATTTTTAATGAATTTTTGCGTACTTCCTGTTACCAACGGGGGGCGCTATGAGCCAGGCAGGAAGTCGATACATCAAAACGTTCAGGGAGGAGCCAACGTCATGTCCTTTGAATTTCAAGTGGCTACGACGAAGTATGTGCGCGTAATTGGGAAACGTAATTTTACGACAAAAAATCGTCAGTCGCCGCGGCGGCACACGGACGCCGTTGCTCGTAGGGTCAAAGTGTTCATGATGTAGCTTCACCATCCGGGTCTGCATGTACTAGAAGTGTAACGAAGTCGATTTGGTCAACTACGTATTTTTAACGAATTTTTGTACGTTTCCTGTTACCACCGGGGGGCGCTATGAGCGACGTACGCAAATAATATGTCGGATCGTTCAGGGTCTCTCCATAGATTTTTGCACCAAGTTTGAAGCGTCTACGATCAAGTATGAGGGCATGAGAGCCGTTCGTATTTACATGGCGAGCACCGAAACAGTCGCCAAACTTCGGGGCACGCCAGAGGCCAAGCGCTTTGAGCTACAGACCTGCGGAGCACAAGATAAGCTCAGCTAGGTCTGGCGATGTTCTGGACCCAATTTGGAGCCGATCGGGCGTAACCCCTCGGAGGAGTTCGTTTTGCGTAAACCAACTTTGAACCAAAATGGCCGACTTCCTGTTGGGTTTCGGGCTTCGCCATAAGAGGATTTTGTGTTCATCTCACATTGATAAATATGTGTGGCAACTTTCGTCCGCTTTCGTTAACGTCATTTTTTTCCCTATGGGTTTTTGAAAAGTTTGTAGGGGGCGCTATTTTGCCATTTGGCCACGCCCACATGCGAGACCACCACTCAACGCTAAGTTGCCACAGGTCCCACGTGCGTCTAAAATTTGGTGAGTTTTCGTGCATGGGAAAGGGGTCGAAATGGCGTTCGAAGTGGGAGAATAATAATAATAATTAAAGCCGCAAGCGGCTATGACGGGCCCTCGCTCCACGCCACTCGGCGTCCCCGCTACCCCCGGGCCGCTCTTCGAAAACCCCCGCGCCCAACCGGACGTGGGCGGCTGCGTCGAGGGCGGTCCCTTCGTCGAACACGTGACGTTTCGAGCAAAACGGACAACGTACGATGGCGTTACGGCAGGTTTACGGTTCGTCCACCAGGGGGCGGTAACGGGATGTGGGCCGTTGCGTACGGGGTCGTGACCTCATCACACATGTGAAGTTTCGAGCTGATCGGACAATGTCGATGCAAAACGCGACATTTCCTGTGTCCACAAGGGGGCGTCTTGAGCGAGCTAGCGTACGATCAAATGGAGGCGTAGAGGGCGGGCCCCTGATCATGTACTGAAATTTTGAAGTGACTACGACCAAGTATGTGGGCGTGGAAGGCAAACGTAATAGCATGGCGACTAAACGAGCAGTTGACCAACTTTGTCGCCCCCTAGCAGCCACGCCGTTTCACGTAGAGAAAAGCTTTTAATAGTGTTTGACCAGCTCGGTCTCCTGATGATCTGTAGCGAATATGAAGTCAATCGGGCAAAATCCGTGGGAGGTGGCAGTTCACGATGGAGCGCTATTCCTGTCGCCGCCACAAGGGGGCCATTAGCCGTAGCGTCATAGCGTTCACGAAATACCTTCACCAACTTGTTCGGCATGTTTTAGAAGTGGAATGAAGTTGATGGGGGCAACGATGTATTTTTAATGAATTTTAGCGCACTTCCTGTTACCACCGGGGGGCGCTATGAGTGACGTAGGAAAATAATATGTCGGATCGTTCAGGGTCACGCCATCATCATGTGCACCAAGTTTGAAGCTGCTGCGATCAAATCTGTGGGCGCGATAGCATTTAAACCTTTTTAGCTGAATTCGGGAACTTGGCCGTGCCCTAGTAGCCACGCCCTTTGACCTACACACCTGCGGAGCACAAGCCGTAATCAGCTCAGTCTGGAGATGTTCCGTGCCCAATTTGAAGTCAATCGGGCGAACTCCCTCGGAGGAGTTCGTTTTGCGTCAAAGAAATGCTAACCAAAATGGCCGACTTCCTGTTGGGTTTAGGGCGTGGCTCCAATTCAATTTTTGGTATGTTTGGGTATGATACACGTGTGTGTCGAGTTTCGTATGTGTACGACAAAGTAAGCGAAATTTGTCTATGGAGAATTTCGGAAAAACTTCAAGGGGGCGCTATTGAGGCATTTAGCCACGCCCATGGGAAACGACTCTATCCGCTGAAAGAGCTCGCCATTCTTGACCTGTGGATGAAATTTCGTGAGGACACGACTTCGTTAAAGCCACGAAAAAGGCAAACGTAATTGTACGATAAAAAATCATCAGTCGCCGCGGCGGCACACGGACGCCGTTCGTCGTAGCTTCACAGCGTTCATAATGTAGCTTCAGCAACTGGTTCTGCATGTATTAGAAGTGGAATGAAGTTGATCGGGTGAAGTATGGATTTTTAACAAATTTTTGCGTACTTCCTGTTACCACCGGGGGGCGCTATGAGCCAGGCAGGAAGTCGATACATCAAAACGTTCAGGGCGGAGCCAACGTCATGTCCTTTGAATTTCAAGTGGCTACGACGAAGTATGTGCGCGTAATTGGGAAACGTAATTTTACGACAAAAAATCGGCAGTCGCCGCGGCGGCACACGGACGCCGTTGCTCGTAGGGTCAAAGCGTTCATGATGTAGCTTCACCATCCGGGTCTGCATGTACTAGAAGTGTAACGAAGTCGATTTGGTCAACTACGTATTTTTAACGAATTTTTGTACGTTTCCTGTGACCACCGGGGGGCGCTATGAGCGACGTAGGCAAATAATATGTCGGATCGTTCAGGGTCTCGCCATAGATTTTTGCACCAAGTTTGAAGCGTCTACGATCAAGTATGTGGGCATGAGAGCCATTCGTATTTACATGGCGAGCACCGAAACAGTCGCCAAACTTCGGGGCACGCCAGAGGCCAACCCCTTTGAGCTACAGACCTGCGGAGCACAAGATAAGCTCAGCTAGGTCTGACGATGTTCTGAACCCAATTTGGAGCCGATCGGGCGTAATCCCTCGGAGGAGTTCGTTTTGCGTAAAATAAATGCTAACCAAAATGGCCGACTTCCTGTTGAGTTTTGGGCTTCGCACGAAACAAATTTTTTTCATGTCTGGGTATGATACATATGTGTACCAAGTTTGGGCAGCCTGCGGGAAAAAAAATTTTGGTCCCTATGGCCGGGGGTCAAAAGTTCAAGGGGGCGCTGTTGTGCCAATTTGCCCCGCCCACAAACGGCGATAGCATCAGACGTCAATTTTCGCAAGACCCGACGTGTGTCCCAAATTTCGTGAGTTTTCGAGCGTGGCAAAGGGGTCAAATCGGGGTTTAAAGTCGCGGAATAATAATAATAATAATAATAATAATAATAAACATTACAATATCTGGGGTTTTTGCTGCCAGGTCTATGCAGTACTTGAGTACTAGCTTGCTTACTTGTTGTTACTCGTCGGCTGGCACGTTGACTAATGTGCATGTCGAATAACAATAGGGACCTCCCTGGGTCGTTGACACAGGCTCGGGCCCTAATAATAATAATTAAAGCCGCAAGCGGCTATGACGGGCCCTCGCTCCACGCCACTCGGCGTCCCCGCTACCCCCGGGCCGCTCTTCGAAAACCCCCGCGCGCTACCGGACGTGGGCGGCTGCGTCGAGGGCGGTCCCCTCGTCGAACACGTGACGTTTCGAGCAAATCGGACAACGTACGATGGAGTTACGGCAGGTTTACGGTTCGTCCACCAGGGGGCGGTAACGGGAGGTGGGCCGTTGCGTACGGGGTCGTGACCTCATCACACATGTGAAGTTTCGAGCCGATCGGACAACGTCGATGCAAAACGCGACATTTCCTGTGTCCACAAGGGGGCGTCTTGAGCGAGCTAGCGTACGATGAAATGGAGGCGTAGAGGGCGGGCCCCTAATCATGTACTGAAATTTTGAAGTGACTACGACCAAGTATGTGGGCGTGGAAGGCAAACGTAATAGCATGGCGACTAAACGAGCAGTTGACCAACTTTGTCGCCCCCTAGCAGCCACGCCGTTTCACGTAGAGAAAAGCTTTTAATAGTGTTTGACCAGCTCGGTCTCCTGATGATCTGTAGCGAATTTGAAGTCAATCGGGCAAAATCCGTGGGAGGTGGCAGTTCACGATGGAGCGCTATTCCTGTCGCCGCCACAAGGGGGCCATTAGCCGTAGCGTCATAGCGTTCACGAAATACCTTCACCAACTTGTTCGGCATGTTTTAGAAGTGGAATGAAGTTGATGGGGTCAACTATGTATTTTTAATGAATTTTAGCGCACTTCCTGTTACCACCGGGGGGCGCTATGAGTGACGTAGGAAAATAATATGTCGGATCGTTCAGGGTCACGCCCTCATCATGTGCACCAAGTTTGAAGCTGCTGCGATCAAATCTGTGGGCGTGCTAGCATTTAAACCTTCTTAGCTGAATTCGGGAACTTGGCCGTGCCCTAGTAGCCACGCCCTTTGACCTACACACCTGCGGAGCACAAGCCGTAATCAGCTCAGTCTGGAGATGTTCCGTGCCCAATTTGAAGTCAATCGGGCAAACTCCCTCGGAGGAGTTCGTTTTGCGTCAAAGAAATGCTAACCAAAATGGCCGACTTCCTGTTGGGTTTAGGGCGTGGCTCCAATTCAATTTTTTGTATGTTTGGGTATGATACACGTGTGTGTCGAGTTTCGTATGTGTACGACAAAGTAAGCGAAATTTGTCTATGGAGAATTTCAGAAAAATTTCAAGGGGGCGCTATTGAGGCATTTAGCCACGCCCATGGGAAACGACTCTATCCGCTGAAAGAGCTCGCCATTCTTGACCTGTGTATGAAATTTCGTGAGGACACGACTTCGTTAAAGCCACGAAAAAGGCAAACGTAATTGTACGATAAAAAATCGTCAGTCGCCGCGGCGGCACACGGACGCCGTTCGTCGTAGCTTCACAGCGTTCATAATGTAGCTTCAGCAACTGGTTCTGCATGTATTAGAAGTGGAATGAAGTTGATCGGGTGAAGTATGGATTTTTAACGAATTTTTGCGTACTTCCTGTTACCACCGGGGGGCGCTATGAGCCAGGCAGGAAGTCGATATATCAAAACGTTCAGGGCGGAGCCAACGTCATGTCCTTTGAATTTCAAGTGGCTACGACGAAGTATGTGCGCGTAATCGGGAAATGTAATTTTACGACAAAAAATCGGCAGTCGCCGCGGCGGCACACGGACGCCGTTGCTCGTAGGGTCAAAGCGTTCATGATGTAGCTTCACCATCCGGGTGTGCATGTACTAGAAGTGCAACGAAGTCGATTTGGTCAACTACGTATTTTTAACGAATTTTTGTACGTTTCCTGTTACCACCGGGGGGCGCTATGAGCGACGTCGGCAAATAATATGTCGGATCGTTCAGGGTCTCTCCATAGATTTTTGCACCAAGTTTGAAGCGTCTACGATCAAGTATGAGGGCATGAGAGCCGTTCGTATTTACATGGCGAGCACCGAAACAGTCGCCAAACTTCGGGGCACGCCAGAGGCCAAGCGCTTTGAGCTACAGACCTGCGGAGCACAAGATAAGCTCAGCTAGGTCTGGCGATGTTCTGGACCCAATTTGGAGCCGATCGGGCGTAACCCCTCGGAGGAGTTCGTTTTGCGTAAACGAAATTTGAACCAAAATGGCCGACTTCCTGTTGGGTTTCGGGCTTCGCCATAAGAGGATTTTGTGTTCATCTCACATTGATAAATATGTGTGGCAACTTTCGTCCGCTTTCGTTAACGTCATTTTTTTCCCTATGGGTTTTTGAAAAGTTTGTAGGGGGCGCTATTTTGCCATTTGGCCACGCCCACATGCGAGACCACCACTCAACGCTAAGTTGCCACAGGTCCCACGTGCGTCTAAAATTTGGTGAGTTTTCGTGCATGGGAAAGGGGTCGAAACGGCGTTCGAAGTGGGAGAATAATAATAATAATAATAATTAAAGCCGCAAGCGGCTATGACGGGCCCTCGCTCCACGCCACTCGGCGTCCCCGCTACCCCCGGGCCGCTCTTCGAAAACCCCCGCGCGCAACCGGACGTGGGCGGCTGCGTCGAGGGCGGTCCCCTCGTCGAACACGTGACGTTTCGAGCAAATCGGACAACGTACGATGGAGTTACGGCAGGTTTACGGTTCGTCCACCAGGGGGCGGTAACGGGATGCGGGCCGTTGCGTACGGGGTCGTGACCTCATCACACATGTGAAGTTTCGAGCTGATCGGACAATGTCGATGCAAAACGCGACATTTCCTGTGTCCACAAGGGGGCGTCTTGAGCGAGCTAGCGTACGATCAAATGGAGGCGTAGAGGGCCGGCCCCTGATCATGCACTGAAATTTTGAAGTGACTACGACCAAGTATGTGGGCGTGGAAGGCAAACGTAATAGCATGGCGACTAAACGAGCAGTTGACCAACTTTGTCGCCCCCTAGCAGCCACGCCGTTTCACGTAGAGAAAAGCTTTTAATAGTGTTTGACCAGCTCGGTCTCCTGATGATCTGTAGCGAATATGAAGTCAATCGGGCAAAAGCCGTGGGAGGTGGCAGTTCACGATGGAGCGCTATTCCTGTCGCCGCCACAAGGGGGCCATTAGCCGTAGCGTCATAGCGTTCACGAAATACCTTCACCAACTTGTTCGGCATGTTTTAGAAGTGGAATGAAGTTGATGGGGGCAACTATGTATTTTTAATGAATTTTAGCGCACTTCCTGTTACCACCGGGGGGCGCTATGAGTGACGTAGGAAAATAATATGTCGGATCGTTCAGGGTCACGCCATCATCATGTGCACCAAGTTTGAAGCCGCTGCGATCAAATTTGTGGGCGTGATAGCATTTAAACCTTTTTAGCTGAATTCGGGAACTTGGCCGTGCCCTAGTAGCCACGCCCTTTGACCTACACACCTGCGGAGCACAAGCCGTAATCAGCTCAGTCTGGAGATGTTCCGTGCCCAATTTGAAGTCAATCGGGCGAACTCCCTCGGAGGAGTTCGTTTTGCGTCAAAGAAATGCTAACCAAAATGGCCGACTTCCTGTTGGGTTTAGGGCGTGGCTCCAATTCAATTTTTGGTATGTTTGGGTATGATACACGTGTGTGTCGAGTTTCGTATGTGTACGACAAAGTAAGCGAAATTTGTCTATGGAGAATTTCGGAAAAACTTCCAGGGGGCGCTATTGAGGCATTTAGCCACGCCCATGGGAAACGACTCTATCCGCTGAAAGAGCTCGCCATTCTTGACCTGTGTATGAAATTTCGTGAGGACACGACTTCGTTAAAGCCGCGAAAAAGGCAAACGTAATTGGACGATAAAAAATCGTCAGTCGCCGCGGCGGCACACGGACGCCGTTGGTCGTATCTTCACAGCGTTAATAATGTAGCTTCAGCAACTGGTTCTGCATGTATTAGAAGTGGAATGAAGTTGATCGGGTGAAGTATGGATTTTTTATGAATTTTTGCGTACTTCCTGTTACCACCGGGGGGCGCTATGAGCCAGGCAGGAAGTCGATACATCAAAACGTTCAGGGAGGAGCCATCGTCATGTCCTTTGAATTTCAAGTGGCTACGACGAAGTATGTGCGCGTGAAAGGCAAACGAAATTTAAATTGGGATGATACACATTCGCCGCGGCGGCACACGGACGCCGTTGCTCGTAGGGTCAAAGCGTTCATGATGTAGCTTCACCATCCGGGTCTGCATGTACTAGAAGTGTAACGAAGTCGATTTGGTCAACTACGTATTTTTAACGAATTTTTGTACGTTTCCTGTTACCACCGGGGGGCGCTATGATCGACGTCGGCAAGTAATATGTCGGATCGTTCAGGGTCTCGCCATAGATTTTTGCACCAAGTTTGAAGCGTCTACGATCAAGTATGTGGGCATGAGAGCCATTCGTATTTACATGGCGAGCACCGAAACAGTCGCCAAACTTCGGGGCACGCCAGAGGCCAAGCCCTTTGAGCTACAGACCTGCGGAGCACAAGATAAGCTCAGCTAGGTCTGACGATGTTCTGAACCCAATTTGGAGCCGATCGGGCGTAATCCCTCGGAGGAGTTCGTTTTGCGTAAACGAAATTTGAACCAAAATGGCCGACTTCCTGTTGGGTTTTGGGCTTCGCCATAAGAGGATTTTTTGTTCATCTCCCATTGATAAATATGTCTGCCGACTTTGGTCCGCTTTCGTTAACGTCATTTTTTTCCCTATGGGTTTTTGAAAAGTTTGTAGGGGGCGCTATTTTGCCATTTGGCCACGCCCACATGCGAGACCACCACTCAACGCTAAGTTGCCACAGGCCCCACGTGCGTGCAAAATATCGTCCGTTTCTCGGCTTGGGAAAGGGGTCGAAATGGCGTTCGAAGTGGCATAATAATAATAATAATAAGAAAAATAAACATTACAATATCTGGGATATTTTGCGCCAGGTCTATGCAGTACTTGGTTACTTGCTTGCTTACTTGTTGTTACTCGTCGGCTGGCACGTCGACTAATGTGGATGTCGAATAACAATAGGGACCTCCCTGGGTCGTTGACACAGGCTCGGGCCCTAATTAAAGCCGCAAGCGGCTATGACGGGCCCTCGCTCCACGCCACTCGGCGTCCCCGCTACCCCCGGGCCGCTCTTCGAAAACCCCTGCGCGCAACCGGACGTGGGCGGCTGCGTCTAGGGCGGTCCCCTCGTCGAACACGTGACGTTTCGAGCAAAACGGACAACGTACGATGGAGTTACGGCAGGTTTACGGTTCGTCCACCAGGGGGCGGTAACGGGATGTGGGCCGTTGCGTACGGGGTCGTGACCTCATCACACATGTGAAGTTTCGAGCCGATCGGACAATGTCGATGCAAAACGCGACTTTTCCTGTGTCCACAAGGGGGCGTATTGAGCGAGCTAGCGTACGATCAAATGGAGGCGTAGAGGGCGGGCCCCTGATCATGTACTGAAATTTTGAAGTGACTACGACCAAGTATGTGGGCGTGGAAGGCAAACGTAATAGCATGGCGACTAAACGAGCAGTTGACCAAATTTGTCGCCCCCTAGCAGCCACGCCGTTTCACGTAGAGAAAAGCTTTTAATAGTGTTTGACCAGCTCGGTCTCCTGATGATCTGTAGCGAATATGAAGTCAATCGGGCAAAATCCGTGGGAGGTGGCAGTTCACGATGGAGCGCTATTCCTGTCGCCGCCACAAGGGGGCCATTAGCCGTAGCGTCATAGCGTGCACGAAATACCTTCACCAACTTGTTCGGCATGTTTTAGAAGTGGAATGAAGTTGATGGGGTCAACTATGTATTTTTAATGAATTTTAGAGCACTTCCTGTTACCACCGGGGGGCGCTATGAGTGACGTAGGAAAATAATATGTCGGATCGTTCAGGGTCACGCCCTCATCATGTGCACCAAGTTTGAAGTCGCTGCGATCAAATCTGTGGGCGTGATAGCATTTAAACCTATTTAGCTGAATTCGGCAACTTGGCCGTGCCCTAGCAGCCACGCCCTTTGACCTACACACCTGCGGAGCACAAGCCGTAATCAGCTTAGTCTGGAGATGTTCCGTGCCCAATTTGAAGTGAATCGGGCGAACTCCCTCGGAGGAGTTCGTTTTGCGTCAAAGAAATGCTAACCAAAATGGCCGACTTCCTGTTGGGTTTAGGGCGTGGCTCCAATTAAATTTTTGGTATGTTTGGGTATGATACACGCGTGTGTCGAGTTTCGTATGTGTACGACAAAGTAAGCGAAATTTGTCTATGGAGAATTTCGGAAAAACTTCAAGGGGGCGCTATTGAGGCATTTAGCCACGCCCATGGGAAACGACTCTATCCGCTGAAAGAGCTCGCCATTCTTGACCTGTGTATGAAATTTCGTGAGGACACGACTTCGTTAAAGCCACGAAAAAGGCAAACGTAATTGTACGATAAAAAATCGTCAGTCGCCGCGGCGGCACACGGACGCCGTTCGTCGTATCTTCACAGCGTTCATAATGTAGCTTCAGCAACTGGTTCTGCATGTATTAGAAGTGGAATTAAGTCGATCGGGTGAAGTATGGATTTTTAACGAATTTTTGCGTACTTCCTGTTACCACCGGGGGGGCGCTATGAGCCAGGCAGGAAGTCGATACATCAAAACGTTCAGGGCGGAGCCAACGTCATGTCCTTTGAATTTCAAGTGGCTACGACGAAGTATGTGCGCGTAATTGGGAAACGTAATTTTACGACAAAAAATCGTCAGTCGCCGCGGCGGCACACGGACGCCGTTGCTCGTAGGGTCAAAGCGTTCATGATGTAGCTTCACCATCCGGGTCTGCATGTACTAGAAGTGTAACAAAGTCGATTTGGTCAACTACGTATTTTTAACGAATTTTTGTACGTTTCCTGTTACCACCGGGGGGCGCTATGAGCGACGTACGCAAATAATATGTCGGATCGTTCAGGGTCTCTCCATAGATTTTTGCACCAAGTTTGAAGCGTCTACGATCAAGTATGAGGGCATGAGAGCCGTTCGTATTTACATGGCGAGCACCGAAACAGTCGCCAAACTTCGGGGCACGCCAGAGGCCAAGCGCTTTGAGCTACAGACCTGCGGAGCACAAGATAAGCTCAGCTAGGTCTGGCGATGTTCTGGACCCAATTTGGAGCCGATCGGGCGTAACCCCTCGGAGGAGTTCGTTTTGCGTAAACCAACTTTGAACCAAAATGGCCGACTTCCTGTTGGGTTTCGGGCTTCGCCATAAGAGGATTTTGTGTTCATCTCACATTGATAAATATGTGTGGCAACTTTCGTCCGCTTTCGTTAACGTCATTTTTTTCCCTATGGGTTTTTGAAAAGTTTGTAGGGGGCGCTATTTTGCCATTTGGCCACGCCCACATGCGAGACCACCACTCAACGCTAAGTTGCCACAGGTCCCACGTGCGTCTAAAATTTGGTGAGTTTTCGTGCATGGGAAAGGGGTCGAAATGGCGTTCGAAGTGGGAGAATAATAATAATAATTAAAGCCGCAAGCGGCTATGACGGGCCCTCGCTCCACGCCACTCGGCGTCCGCTACCCCCGGGCCGCTCTTCGAAAACCCCCGCGCGCAACCGGACGCGGGCGGCAGCGTCGAGGGCGGTCCCCTCGTCGAACACGTGACGTTTCGAGCAAAACGGACAACGTACGATGGAGTTACGGCAGGTTTACGGTTCGTCCACCAGGGGGCGGTAACGGGATGTGGGCCATTGCGTACGGGGTCGTGACCTCATCACACATGTGAAGTTTCGAGCTGATCGGACAATGTCGATGCAAAACGCGACATTTCCTGTGTCCACAAGGGGGCGTATTGAGCGAGCTAGCGTACGATCAAATGGAGGCGTAGAGGGCGGGCCCCTGATCATGTACTGAAATTTTGAAGTGACTACGACCAAGTATGTGGGCGTGGAAGGCAAACGTAATAGCATGGCGACTAAACGAGCAGTTGACCAACTTTGTCGCCCCCTAGCAGCCACGCCGTTTCACGTAGAGAAAAGCTTTTTATAGTGTTTGACCAGCTCGGTCTCCTGATGATCTGTAGCGAATATGAAGTCAATCGGGCAAAATCCGTGGGAGGTGGCAGTTCACGGTGGAGCGCTATTCCTGTCGCCGCCACAAGGGGGCCATTAGCCGTAGCGTCATAGCGTTCACGAAATACCTTCACCAACTTGTTGGGCATGTTTTAGAAGTGGAATGAAGTTGATGGGGGCAACTATGTATTTTTAATGAATTTTAGCGCACTTCCTGTTACCACCGGGGGCGCTATGAGTGACGTAGGAAAATAATATGTCGTATCGTTCAGGGTCACGCCATCATCATGTGCACCAAGTTTGAAGCTGCTGCGATCAAATCTGTGGGCGTGATAGCATTTAAACCTTTTTAGCTGAATTCGGGAACTTGGCCGTGCCCTAGCAGCCACGCCCTTTGACCTACACACCTGCGGAGCACAAGCCGTAATCAGCTCAGTCTGGAGATGTTCCGTGCCCAATTTGAAGTCAATCGGGCGAACTCCCTCGGAGGAGTTCGTTTTGCGTCAAAGAAATGCTAACCAAAATGGCCGACTTCCTGTTAGGTTTAGGGCGTGGCTCCAATTCAATTTTTTGTATGTTTGGGTATGATACACGTGTGTGTCGAGTTTCGTATGTGTACGACAAAGTAAGCGAAATTTGTCTATGAAGAAATTCGGAAAAACTTCTAGGGGCGCTATTGAGGCATTTAGCCACGCCCATGGGAAACGACTCTATCCCCTGAAAGAGCTCGCCATTCTTGACCCGTGGATGAAATTTCGTGAGGACACGACTTCGTTAAAGCCACGAAAAAGGCAAACGTAATTGTACGATAAAAAATCGTCAGTCGCCGCGGCGGCACACGGACGCCGTTCGTCGTATCTTCACAGCGTTCATAATGTAGCTTCAGCAACTGGTTCTGCATGTATTAGAAGTGGAATGAAGTTGATCGGGTGAAGTATGGATTTTTAATGAATTTTTGCGTACTTCCTGTTACCACCGGGGGGCGCTATGAGCCAGGCAGGAAGTCGATACATCAAAACGTTCAGGGAGGAGCCAACGTCATGTCCTTTGAATTTCAAGTGGCTACGACGAAGTATGTGCGCGTGAAAGGCAAACGAAATTTAAATTGGGATGATACACTTTCGCCGCGGCGGCACACGGACGCCGTTGCTCGTAGGGTCAAAGCGTTCATGATGTAGCTTCACCATCCGGGTCTGCATGTACTAGAAGTGTAACGAAGTCGATTTGGTCAACTACGTATTTTTAACGAATTTTTGTACGTTTCCTGTTACCACCGGGGGGCGCTATGAGCGACGTACGCAAATAATATGTCGGATCGTTCAGGGTCTCTCCATAGATTTTTGCACCAAGTTTGAAGCGTCTACGATCAAGTATGAGGGCATGAGAGCCGTTCGTATTTACATGGCGAGCACCGAAACAGTCGCCAAACTTCGGGGCACGCCAGAGGCCAAGCGCTTTGAGCTACAGACCTGCGGAGCACAAGATAAGCTCAGCTAGGTCTGGCGATGTTCTGGACCCAATTTGGAGCCGATCGGGCGTAACCCCTCGGAGGAGTTCGTTTTGCGTTTACAAACTTTGAAGCAAAATGGCCGACTTCCTGTTGGTTTTAGGGTATGTCATTTTATGAAATTTTTTGAAGATCTCGGGTTGATGAATATGTTTACCAAGTTTCGGACAAATCGGTGTCGCAGACCCTCATTCCCTATGCGCGGTCTAGGGGGCGCTGTGGTGCCATTTGGCCACGCCCACATGCGAGACCACCACTGAATCGCAATTTTCGGGCTTCCCCCCCTGCGTCGAAAGTTTCATCCGTTTCTCGGCTTGGGAAAGGGGTCGAAATCGCGTTCAAACGCGCGGAAGAATAATAATAATTAAAGCCGCAAGCGGCTATGACGGGCCCTCGCTCCACGCCACTCGGCGTCCCCGCTGCCCCCGGGCCGCTCATCGAAACCCCCGCGCGCAACCGGACGCGGGCGGCTGCGTCGAGGGCGGTCCCCTCGTCGAACACGTGACGTTTCGAGCAAATCGGACAACGTACGATGGAGTTACGGCAGGTTTACGGTTCGTCCACCAGGGGGCGGTAACGGGATGTGGGCCGTTGTGTACGGGGTCGTGACCTCATCACACATGTGAAGTTTCGAGCCGATCGGACAATGTCGATGCAAAACGCGACATTTCCTGTGTCCACAAGGGGGCGTCTTGAGCGAGCTAGCGTACGATGAAACGGAGGCGTAGAGGGCGGGCCCCTGATCATGTACTGAAATTTTGAAGTGACTACGACCAAGTATGTGGGCGTGGAAGGCAAACGTAATAGAATGGCGACTAAACGAGCAGTTGACCAACTTTGTCGCCCCCTAGCAGCCACGCCGTTTGACGTAGAGAAAAGCTTTTAATAGTGTTTGACCAGCTTGGTCTCCTGATGATCTGTAGCGAATATGAAGTCAATTGGGCAAAATCCGTGGGAGGTGGCAGTTCACGATGGAGCGCTATTCCTGTCGCCGCCACAAGGGGGCCATTAGCCGTAGCATCATAGCGTTCACGAAATACCTTCACCAACTTGTTCGGCATGTTTTAGAAGTGGAATGAAGTTGATGGGGGCAACTATGTATTTTTAATGAATTTTAGCGCACTTCCTGTTACCACCGGGGGGCGCTATGAGTGACGTAGGAAAATAATATGTCGGATCGTTCAGGGTCACGCCATCATCATGTGCACCAAGTTTGAAGCTGCTGCGATCAAATCTGTGGGCGTGATAGCATTTAAACCTTTTTAGCTGAATTCGGGAACTTGGCCGTGCCCTAGTAGCCACGCCCTTTGACCTACACACCTGCAGAGCACAAGCCGTAATCAGCTCAGTCTGGAGATGTTCCGTGCCCAATTTGAAGTCAATCGGGCGAACTCCCTCGGAGGAGTTCGTTTTGCGTCAAAGAAATGCTAACCAAAATGGCCGACTTCCTGTTGGGTTTAGGGCGTGGCTCCAATTCAATCTTTTGTATGTTTGGGTATGATACACGTGTGTGTCGAGTTTCGTATGTGTACGACAAAGTAAGCGAAATTTGTCTATGGAGAATTTCAGAAAAACTTCAAGGGGGCGCTATTGAGGCATTTAGCCACGCCCATGGGAAACGACTCTATCCGCTGAAAGAGCTCGCCATTCTTGACCTGTGTATGAAATTTCGTGAGGACACGACTTCGTTAAAGCCACGAAAAAGGCAAACGTAATTGTACGATAAAAAATCGTCAGTCGCCGCGGCGGCACACGGACGCCGTTCGTCGTATCTTCACAGCGTTCATAATGTAGCTTCAGCAACTGGTTCTGCATGTATTAGAAGTGGAATGAAGTTGATCGGGTGAAGTATGGATTTTTAACGAATTTTTGCGTACTTCCTGTTACCACCGGGGGGCGCTATGAGCCAGGCAGGAAGTCGATATATCAAAACGTTCAGGGCGGAGCCAACGTCATGTCCTTTGAATTTCAAGTGGCTACGACGAAGTATGTGCGCGTAATTGGGAAACGTAATTTTACGACAAAAAATCGGCAGTCGCCGCGGCGGCACACGGACGCCGTTGCTCGTAGGGTCAAAGCGTTCATGATGTAGCTTCACCATCCGGGTCTGCATGTACTAGAAGTGTAACGAAGTCGATTTGGTCAACTACGTATTTTTAACGAATTTTTGTACGTTTCCTGTTACCACCGGGGGGCGCTATGAGCGACGTCGGCAAATAATATGTCGGATCGTTCAGGGTCTCTCCATAGATTTTTGCACCAAGTTTGAAGCGTCTACGATCAAGTATGAGGGCATGAGAGCCGTTCGTATTTACATGGCGAGCACCGAAACAGTCGCCAAACTTCGGGGCACGCCAGAGGCCAAGCGCTTTGAGCTACAGACCTGCGGAGCACAAGATAAGCTCAGCTAGGTCTGACGATGTTCTGGACCCAATTTGGAGCCGATCGGGCGTAACCCCTCGGAGGAGTTCGTTTCGCGTAAACCAACTTTGAAGCAAAATGGCCGACTTCCTGTTGGTTTTAGGGTATGTCAGTATAGCAAATTTTTTGAAGATCTCGGGTTGATGAATAAGTTTACCAAGTTTCGGACAAATCGGTGACGCAGACCCTCATTCCCTATGCGCGGTCTAGGGGGCGCTGTGGCGCCAATAGGCCACGCCCACATGCGAAACCACCACTGAACGCTAAGTTGCCACAGGCCCCACGTGCGTCTAAAATGTCGGCCGTTTCTCGGCTTGGGAAAGGGGTCGAAATAGCGTTCGAAGTGGGAGAACGGGAATAATAATAATAATTAAAGCCGCAAGCGGCTATGACGGGCCCTCGCTCCACGCCACTCGGCGTCCCCGCTACCCCCGGGCCGCTCTTCGAAAACCCCCGCGCGCAACCGGACGCGGGCGGCCCCCTCGTCGAACACGTGACGTTTCGAGCAAATCGGACAACGTACGATGGAGTTACGGCAGGTTTACGGTTCGTCCACCAGGGGGCGGTAACGGGATGTGGGCCGTTGCGTACGGGGTCGTGACCTCATCACACATGTGAAGTTTCGAGCTGATCGGACAATGTCGATGCAAAACGCGACATTTCCTGTGTCCACAAGGGGGCGTATTGAGCGAGCTAGCGTACGATCAAATGGAGGCGTACAGGGCGGGCCCCTGATCATGTACTGAAATTTTGAAGTGACTACGACCAAGTATGTGGGCGTGGAAGGCAAACGTAATAGCATGGCGACTAAACGAGCAGTTGGCCAACTTTGTCGCCCCCTAGCAGCCACGCCGTTTCACGTAGAGAAAAGCTTTTAATAGTGTTTGACCAGCTCGGTCTCCTGATGATCTGTAGCGAATATGAAGTCAATCGGGCAAAATCCGTGGGAGGTGGCAGTTCACGATGGAGCGCTATTCCTGTCGCCGCCACAAGGGGGCCATTAGCCGTAGCGTCATAGCGTTCACGAAATACCTTCACCAACTTGTTCGGCATGTTTTAGAAGTGGAATGAAGTTGATGGGGGCAACTATGTATTTTTAATGAATTTTAGCGCACTTCCTGTTACCACCGGGGGGCGCTATGAGTGACGTAGGAAAATAATATGTCGGATCGTTCAGGGTCACGCCATCATCATGTGCACCAAGTTTGAAGCTGCTGCGATCAAATCTGTGGGCGTGATAGCATTTAAACCTTTTTAGCTGAATTCGGGAACTTGGCCGTGCCCTAGTAGCCACGCCCTTCGACCTACACACCTGCGGAGCACAAGCCGTAATCAGCTCAGTCTGGAGATGTTCCGTGCCCAATTTGAAGTCAATCGGGCGAACTCCCTCGGAGGAGTTCGTTTTGCGTCAAAGAAATGCTAACCAAAATGGCCGACTTCCTGTTGGGTTTAGGGCGTGGCTCCAATTCAATTTTTGGTAAGTTTGGGTATGATACACGTGTGTGTCGAGTTTCGTATGTGTACGACAAAGTAAGCGAAATTTGTCTATGGAGAAATTCGGAAAAACTTCTAGGGGGCGCTATTGAGGCATTTAGCCACGCCCATGGGAAACGACTCTATCCGCTGAAAGAGCTCGCCATTCTTGACCAGTGGATGAAATTTCGTGAGGACACGACTTCGTTAAAGCCACGAAAAAGGCAAACGTAATTGTACGATAAAAAATCGTCAGTCGCCGCGGCGGCACACGGACGCCCTTCGTCGTATCTTCACAGCGTTCATAATGTAGCTTCAGCAACTGGTTCTGCATGTATTAGAAGTGGAATGAAGTTGATCGGGCGAAGTATGGATTTTTTATGAATTTTTGCGTACTTCCTGTTACCACCGGGGGGCGCTATGAGCCAGGCAGGAAGTCGATACATCAAAACGTTCAGGGAGGAGCCATCGTCATCTCCTTTGAATTTCAAGTGGCTACGACGAAGTATGTGCACGTAAAAGGCAAACGAAATTTAAATTGGGATGATACACATTCGCCGCGGCGGCACACGGACGCCGTTGCTCGTAGGGTCAAAGCGTTCATGATGTAGCTTCACCATCCGGGTCTGCATGTACTAGAAGTGTAACGAAGTCGATTTGGTCAACTACGTATTTTTAACGAATTTTTGTACGTTTCCTGTTACCACCGGGGGGCGCTATGAGCGACGTCGGCAAATAATATGTCGGATCGTTCAGGGTCTCGCCATAGATTTTTGCACCAAGTTTGAAGCGTCTACGATCAAGTATGTGGGCATGAGAGCCGTTCGTATTTACATGGCGAGCACCGAAACAGTCGCCAAACTTCGGGGCACGCCAGAGGCCAACCCCTTTGAGCTACAGACCTGCGGAGCACAAGATAAGCTCAGCTAGGTCTGACGATGTTCTGAACCCAATTTGGAGCCGATCGGGCGTAACCCCTAGGAGGAGTTCGTTTTGCGTAAACGAAATTTGAACCAAAATGGCCGACTTCCTGTTGGGTTTTGGGCTTCGCCATAAGAGGATTTTTTGTTCATCTCGCATTGATAAATATGTCTGCCGACTTTGGTCCGCTTTCGTTAACGTCATTTTTTTCCCTATGGGTTTTTGAAAAGTTTGTAGGGGGCGCTATTTTGCCATTTGGCCACGCCCACATGCGAGACCACCACTCAACGCTAAGTTGCCACAGGCCCCACGTGCGTGCAAAATTTCATCCGTTTCCCGGCTTGGGAAAGGGGTCGAAATGGCGTTCGAAGTGGCATAATAATAATAATAATAATAATAATAATAAGAAAAATAAACATTACAATATCTGGGGTTTTTGCTGCCAGGTCTATGCAGTACTTGGTTACTTGCTTGCTTACTTGTTGTTACTCGTCGGCTGGCACGTTGACTAATGTGCATGTCGAATAACAATAGGGACCTCCCTGGGTCGTTGACACAGGCTCGGGCCCTAATAATAAGAATTAAAGCCGCAAGCGGCTATGACGGGCCCTCGCTCCACGCCACTAGGCGTCCCCGCTACCCCCGGGCCGCTCTTCGAAAACCCCCGCGCGCAACCGGACGCGGGCGGCCGCGTCGAGGGCGGTCCCCTCGTCGAACACGTCAAGTTTCGAGCAAATCGGACAACGTACGATGGAGTTACGGCAGGTTTACGGTTCGTCCACCAGGGGGCGGTAACGGGATGTGGGCCGTTGCGTTCGGGGTCGTGACCTCATCACACATGTGAAGTTTCGAGCCGATCGGACGATGTCGATGCAAAACGCGACATTTCCTGTGTCCACAAGGGGGCGTCTTGAGCGAGCTAGCGTACGATCAAATGGAGGCGTAGAGGGCCGGCCTCTGATCATGTACTGAAATTTTGAAGTGACTACGACCAAGTATGTGGGCGTGGAAGGCAAACGTAATAGCATGGCGACTAAACGAGCAGTTGGCCAACTTTGTCGCCCCCTAGCAGCCACGCCGTTTGACGTAGAGAAAAGCTTTTAATAGTGTTTGACCAGCTCGGTCTCCTGATGATCTGTAGCGAATATGACGTCAATCGGGCAAAATTGGTGGGAGGTGGCAGTTCACGGTGGAGCGCTATTCCTGTCGCCTCCACTAGGGGGCCATTAGCCGTAGCGTCATAGCGTTCACGAAATACCTTCACCAACTTGTTCGGCATGTTTTAGAAGTGGAATGAAGTTGATGGGGTCAACTATGTATTTTTAATGAATTTTAGCGCACTTCCTGTTACCACCGGGGGGCGCTATGAGTGACGTAGGAAAATAATATGTCGGATCGTTCAGGGTCACGCCCTCATCATGTGCACCAAGTTTGAATCCGCTGCGATCAAATCTGTGGGCGTGATAGCATTGCAAACTTCTTAGCTGAATTCGGCAACTTGGCCGTGCCCTAGTAGCCACGCCCTTTGACCTACACACCTGCGGAGCACAAGCCGTAATCAGCTCAGTCTGGAGATGTTCCGTGCCCAATTTGAAGTCAATCGGGCGAACTCCCTCGGAGGAGTTCGTTTTGCGTCAAAGAAATGCTAACCAAAATGGCCGACTTCCTGTTGGGTTTAGGGCGTGGCTCCAATTCAATTTTTGGTATGTTTGGGTATGATACACGTGTGTCTCGAGTTTCGTATGTGTACGACAAAGTAAGCGAAATTTGTCTATGGAGAATTTCGGAAAAACTTCAAGGGGGCGCTATTGAGGCATTTAACCACGCCCATGGGAAACGACTCTATCCGCTGAAAGAGCTCGCCATTCTTGACCCGTGTATGAAATTTCGTGAGGACACGACTTCGTTAAAGCCACGAAAAAGGCAAACGTAATTGTACGATAAAAAATCGTCAGTCGCCGCGGCGGCACACGGCCGCCGTTCGTCGTATCTTCACAGCGTTCATAATGTAGCTTCAGCAACTGGTTCTGCATGTATTAGAAGTGGAATGAAGTTGATCGGGTGAAGTATGGATTTTTAATGAATTTTTGCGTACTTCCTGTTACCACCGGGGGGCGCTATGAGCCAGGCAGGAAGTCGATACATCAAAACGTTCAGGGAGGAGCCATCGTCATGTCCTTTGAATTTCAAGTGGCTACGACGAAGTATGTGCGCGTAATTGGCAAACGTAATTTAAATTGGGATGATACACTTTCGCCGCGGCGGCACACGGACGCCGTTGCTCGTAGGGTCAAAGCGTTCATGATGTAGCTTCACCATCCGGGTCTGCATGTTTTAGAAGTGGAATGAAGTCGATTTGGTCAACTACGTATTTTTAACGAATTTTTGTACGTTTCCTGTTACCACCGGGGGGCGCTATGAGCGACGTACGCAAATAATATGTCGGATCGTTCAGGGTCTCTCCATAGATTTGTGCACCAAGTTTGAAGCGTCTACGATGAAGTATGTGGGCATGAGAGCCGTTCGTATTTACATGGCGAGCACCGAAACAGTCGCCAAACTTCGGGGCACGCCAGAGGCCAAGCGCTTTGAGCTACAGACCTGCGGAGCACAAGATAAGCTCAGCTAGGTCTGACGATGTTCTGAACCCAATTTGGAGCCGATCGGGCGTAATCCCTAGGAGGAGTTCGTTTTGCGTTTACAAACTTTGAAGCAAAATGGCGGACTTCCTGTTGGTTTTAGAGTATGTCATTTTATGAAATTTTTTGAAGATCTCGGGTTGATAGTTAAGTATACCAAGTTTCGTCCAAATCCGAGACGAAAAATGTAATTCCCTATGCGCGGTCTAGGGGGCGCTGTGGTGCCATTTGGCCACGCCCACATGCGAGACCACCACAGTACGCCGAGTTGCCACAGGTCCCAGGTGCGTGCAAAATCTCGTCCGTTTCTCGGCTTGGGAAAGGGGTCGAAATGGCGTTCGAAGTCGGATAATAATAATAATAATAATAATAATAATAAACATTTGCATTTCAAGGTAGCGTTTTTTCCTGCCAGGTCACTTGAGTACTTGATTACTTGCTTGGTTACTTGTTGCTTGTCGGTGATCGGTGTGGATGTCGAATTTCAATAGGGACCTCCCTGGGTCGTTGACACAGGCTCGGGCCCTAATAAACATTTGCATTTCGGGGAATTTTGCGCCAGGTCAGTGGAGTACTTGATTACTTGCTTGCTTACTTGTTGTTACTCGTCGGCTGGCACGTTGACTAATGTGCATGTCGAATAACAATAGGGACCTCCCTGGGTCGTTGACACAGGCTCGGGCCCTAATAATAAACATTACAATATCTGGAGTTTTTGCTGCCAGGTCTATGCAGTACTTGGTTACTTGCTTGCTTACTTGTTGTTACTCGTCGGCTGGCACGTCGACTAATGTGGATGTCGAATAACAATAGGGACCTCCCTGGGTCGTTGACACAGGCTCGGGCCCTAATTAAAGCCGCAAGCGGCTATGACGGGCCCTCGCTCCACGCCACTCGGAGTCCCCGCTACCCCCGGGCCGCTCTTCGAAACCCCCGCGCACAACCGGACGTGGGCGGCCGCGTCGAGGGCGGTCCCCTCGTCGAACACGTGAAGTTTCGAGCAAATCGGACGACGTACGATGGAGTTACGGCAGGTTTACGGTTCGTCCACCAGGGGGCGGTAACGGGATGTGGGCCGTTGCGTTCGGGTTCGTGACCTCATCACACATGTGAAGTTTCGAGCCGATCGGACAATGTCGATGCAAAACACGACATTTCCTGTGTCCACAAGGGGGCGTCTTGAGCGAGCTAGCGTACGATCAAATGGAGGCGTAGAGGGCCGGCCTCTGATCATGTACTGAAATTTTGAAGTGACTACGATCAAGTATGTGGGCGTGGAAGGCAAACGTAATAGCATGGCGACTAAACGAGCAGTTGACCAACTTTGTCGCCCCCTAGCGGCCACGCCGTTTGACGTAGAGAAAAGCTTTTAATAGTGTTTGACCAGCTCGGTCTCCTGATGACTTGTAGCGAATATGAAGTCAATCGGGCAAAATCCGTGGGAGGTGGCAGTTCGCGGTGGAGCGCTATTCCTGTCGCCACCACAAGGGGGCCATTAGCCGTAGCGTCATAGCGTTCATGAAATACCTTCACCAACTTGTTCGGCATGTTTTAGAAGTGGAATGAAGTTGATGGGGTCAACGATGTATTTTTTAATGAATTTTAGCGCACTTCCTGTTACCACCGGGGGGCGCTATGAGTGACGTAGGAAAATAATATGTCGGATCGTTCAGGGTCACGCCCTCATCATGTGCACCAAGTTTGAAGCCGCTGCGATCAAATCTGTGGGTGTGATAGCATTGCAAACTTCTTAGCTGAATTCGGCAACTTGGCCGTGCCCTAGCAGCCACGCCCTTTTGACCTACACACCTGCGGAGCACAAGCCGTAATCAGCTTGGTCTGGAGATGTTCTGTACCCAATTTGAAGTCAATCGGGCGAACTCCCTCGGAGGAGTTCGTTTTGCGTCAAAGAAATGCTAACCAAAATGGCCGACTTCCTGTTAGGTTTAGGGCGTGGCTCCCATTCAATTTTTTGTATGTTTGGGTATGATACACGTGTGTGTCGAGTTTCGTATGTGTACGACAAAGTAAGCGAAATTTGTCTATGGAGAAATTCGGAAAAACTTCTAGGGGGCGCTATTGAGGCATTTAGCCACGCCCATGGGAAACGACTCTATCCGCTGAAAGAGCTCGCCATTCTTGACCTGTGTATGAAATTTCGTGAGGACACGACTTCGTTAAAGCCACGAAAAAGGCAAACGTAATTGTACGATAAAAAATCGTCAGTCGCCGCGGCGGCACACGGACGCCGTTCGTCGTAGCTTCACAGCGTTCATAATGTAGCTTCAGCAACTGGTTCTGCATGTATTAGAAGTGGAATGAAGTTGATCGGGTGAAGTATGGATTTTTAACGAATTTTTGCGTACTTCCTGTTACCACCGGGGGGCGCTATGAGTCAGGCAGGAAGTCGATATATCAAAACGTTCAGGGCGGAGCCAACGTCATGTCCTTTGAATTTCAAGTGGCTACGACGAAGTATGTGCGCGTAATCGGGAAACGTAATTTTACGACAAAAAATCGGCAGTCGCCGCGGCGGCACACGGACGCCGTTGCTCGTAGGGTCAAAGCGTTCATGATGTAGCTTCACCATCCGGGTCTGCATGTACTAGAAGTGTAACGAAGTCGATTTGGTCAACTACGTATTTTTAACGAATTTTTGTACGTTTCCTGTTACCACCGGGGGGCGCTATGAGCGACGTCTGCAAATAATATGTCGGATCGTTCAGGGTCTCGCCATAGATTTTTGCACCAAGTTTGAAGCGTCTACGATCAAGTATGTGGGCATGAGAGCCATTCGTATTTACATGGCGAGCACCGAAACAGTCGCCAAACTTCGGGGCACGCCAGAGGCCAAGCGCTTTGAGCTACAGACCTGCGGAGTACAAGATAAGCTCAGCTAGGTCTGACGATGTTCTGAACCCAATTTGGAGCCGATCGGGCGTAACCCCTCGGAGGAGTTCGTTTTGCGTTTACAAACTTTGAAGCAAAATGGCCGACTTCCTGTTGGGTTTCGGGCTTCGCGATAGGAGGATTTTGTGTTTATCTCGCATTGATGAACATGTGTGGCGATTTTGGTCCGCTTTCGTTAACGTCATTTTTTTCCCTATGGGTTTTTGGGAAAATTGTAGGGGGCGCTATTTAGCCATCTGGCCCCGCCCAAATGCGACGCTGCCAAAATATCAAATTTTTCGCGAAGCCCCACGAGGCTACAAAGTTTGGTGAGTTTTCGTGCATGGCAAAGGGGTCGTTTTTGCGATTCTTTGCGGGGAATAATAATAATAATAATAATAATAATAATAAACATTACAATATCTGGGGTTTTTGCTGCCAGGTCTATGCAGTACTTGAGTACTTGCTTGCTTACTTGTTGTTACTCGTCGGCTGGCACGTTGACTAATGTGCATGTCGAATAACAATAGGGACCTCCCTGGGTCGTTGACACAGGCTCGGGCCCTAATAATAATAAACATTACAATATCTGGGGTTTTTGCTGCCAGGTCTATGCAGTACTTGAGTACTTGCTTGCTTACTTGTTGTTACTCGTCGGCTGGCACGTCGACTAATGTGCATGTCGAATAACAATAGGGACCTCCCTGGGTCGTTGACACAGGCTCGGGCCCTAATAATAATTAAAGCCGCAAGCGGCGATGACGGGCCCTCGCTCACCCATGCGACCGCGGGGCCTGAGGCACGCCGGGGATGTGGCGCGAAGGTGAAAGGGAGAAAAAACCAGGAAGGAGGCAAAAAAAAAGTAATATTTCGTTCATCCACTAGGGGGCAGTAATGGGATGCGTGCAAGTGTGTTCAGGGTCAGTCCCTTATCACACATGTGAAGTTTGGAGTGAATCGGACAAAGCATGAGGGAGTTATGAGCAGTTAATGGTTCATCCACTAGGGGGCAGTAATGGTATGCGTGCAGGTGTGTTCAGGGTCAGTCCCTCATCACACATGTGAAGTTTGGAGTGAATCGGACAAAGCATGAGGGAGTTATGAGCAGTTAATGGTTCATCCACTAGGGGGCAGTAATGGTATGTGTGCAGGTGTGTTCAGGGTCAGTCCCTCATCACTCATGTGAAGTTTGGAGTGAATCGGACAAAGCATGAGGGAGTTATGAGCAGTTAATGGTTCATCCACTAGGGGGCAGTAATGGTATGCGTGCAGGTGTGTTCAGGGTCAGTCCCTCATCACACATGTGAAGTTTCGTGGAAATCGGACAATGTTAATGTAAAATATGGCACTTCCTGTTTCCACTAGGGGGCGAATGAGTGAGATCGCCTATGAGCATATGGAGACGTTGAGGTCGTGACCCTGGACCTGTGTACCAATTTTTATGTTGATACGAGTTCAATAAAGCCATCCAAAGGGCAAACGTATTGTCATGGCGAGGAATGGTCGCCGCGTCGCCACACGGACGCCATTACTCGTAGCTTCACAGCGTTCATGATGTAGCTTCACCAACTGGTTCTGCATGTTTTAGAAGTGGAATGAAGTTGATGGGGCAAAGTATGTACATTTTCCAAATTTTAGTCCACTTCCTGTTACCACCGGGGGGCGCTATGAGTTACGTGGGAAGTTAATATATCGGGACGTTCAGGGCGGAGCCATCATCATGTCCAGCAAGTTTGAAGTTGATTGGATGAAGTATGTGGGCGTGAGAGCCACTCGTATGGACATGGCGAGCACGCCAAAGTGAATTGAGCGCTGGCAGCCACGCCCTTTGACCTACGGACTCACGGAGCACAAGATAAGCTCAGCTAGGTCTGGAGATGTGGTGTACCTAATTTGAACTTGATCGGGCGAACGCTCTGGGAGGAGTTAATTTTAGGCGGGAAAAATCAAAACCAAAATGGCCGACTTCCTGTTGTGTTGAGGTCATGAGGTCAAGAGGATTTTTTGTATATCTGGGTATAATACATATGTGTACCGAATTTTGTGTGTGTATGACAAAGTAAGACGATGGCGATGCCATTGACACGTGTTTGTAGGGGGCGCTATTCAGCCATTTGGCCACGCCCATTTCCAACGACTTTAAAATATCAAATTTTTCGCGAGGCCTGATGTGCATGCCAAAATTCACGCGTTTTGGGGCATGTTGAGGCCCCCAAAAATGCGATTTTAGGGAGAATATAATAATAATAATAAACATAGCAATTACAATAGGGCTTTCGCTGGGCGACTTGCAGTCGCCGCTCGGGCCCTAATTAAAGCCGCAAGCGGCTATGACGGGCCCTCGCTCCACGCCACTCGGCGTCCCCGCTACCCCCGGGCCGCTCTTCGAAAACCCCCGCGTGCAACCGGACGCGGGCGGCTGCGTCGAGGGCGGTCCCCTCGTCGAACACGTGACGTTTCGAGCAAAACGGACAACGTACGATGGATTTATGGCAGGTTTACGGTTCGTCCACCAGGGGGCGGTAACGGGATGTGGGCCGTTGCGTACGGGGTCGTGACCTCATCACACATGTGAAGTTTCGAGCTGATCGGACAATGTCGATGCAAAACGCGACATTTCCTGTGTCCACAAGGGGGCGTATTGAGCGAGCTAGCGTACGATCAAATGGAGGCGTAGAGGGCGGGCCCCTGATCATGTACTGAAATTTTGAAGTGACTACGACCAAGTATGTGGGCGTGGAAGGCAAACGTAATAGCATGGCGACTAAACGAGCAGTTGACCAACTTTGTCGCCCCCTAGCAGCCAGGCCGTTTGACGTAGAGAAAAGCTTTTAATAGTGTTTGACCAGCTCGGTCTCCTGATGATCTGTAGCGAATATGAAGTCAATCGGGCAAAATCCGTGGGAGGTGGCAGTTCACGATGGAGCGCTATTCCTGTCGCCGCCACAAGGGGGCCATTAGCCGTAGCGTCATAGCGTTCACGAAATACCTTCACCAACTTGTTCGGCATGTTTTAGAAGTGGAATGAAGTTGATGGGGGCAACTATGTATTTTTAATGAATTTTAGCGCACTTCCTGTTACCACCGGGGGGCGCTATGAGTGACATAGGAAAATAATATGTCGGATCGTTCAGGGTCACGCCATCATCATGTGCACCAAGTTTGAAGCTGCTGCGATCAAATCTGTGGGCGTGATAGCATTTAAACCTTTTTAGCTGAATTCGGGAACTTGGCCGTGCCCTAGTAGCCACGCCCTTTGACTTACACACCTGCGGAGCACAAGCCGTAATCAGCTCAGTCTGGAGATGTTCCGTGCCCAATTTGAAGTCAATCGGGCGAACTCCCTCGGAGGAGTTCGTTTTGCGTCAAAGAAATGCTAACCAAAATGGCCGACTTCCTGTTGGGTTTAGGCCGTGGCTCCAATTCAATTTTTGGTATGTTTGGGTATGATACACGTGTGTGTCGAGTTTCGTATGTGTACGACAAAGTAAGCGAAATTTGTCTATGGAGAATTTCGGAAAAACTTCAAGGGGGCGCTATTGAGGCATTTAGCCACGCCCATGGGAAACGACTCTATCCGCTGAAAGAGCTCGCCATTCTTGACCTGTGGATGAAATTTCGTGAGGACACGACTTCGTTAAAGCCACGAAAAAGGCAAACGTAATTGGACGATAAAAAATCGTCAGTCGCCGCGGCGGCACACGGACGCCGTTCGTCGTATCTTCACAGCGTTCATAATGTAGCTTCAGCAACTGGTTCTGCATGTATTAGAAGTGGAATGAAGTTGATCGGGTGAAGTATGGATTTTTAATGAATTTTTGCGTACTTCCTGTTACCACCGGGGGGCGCTATGAGCCAGGCAGGAAGTCGATACATCAAAACGTTCAGGGAGGAGCCATCGTCATGTCCTTTG
Organism: Trachurus japonicus; assembly: GCF_045865225.1. Classification (NCBI taxonomy): domain Eukaryota; kingdom Metazoa; phylum Chordata; class Actinopteri; order Carangiformes; family Carangidae; genus Trachurus; species Trachurus japonicus. Next base: position 18,015,756 of record NC_140925.1, read on the forward strand.
AATTTCAAGTGGCTACGACGAAGTATGTGCGCGTGAAAGGCAAACGAAATTTAAATTGGGATGATACACATTCGCCGCGGCGGCACACGGACGCCGTTGCTCGAGGTCAAAGCGTTCATGATGTAGCTTCACCATCCGGGTCTGCATGTACTAGAAGTGTAACGAAGTCGATTTGGTCAACTACGTATTTTTAACGAATTTTTGTACGTTTCCTGTGACCACCGGGGGGCGCTATGAGCGACGTCGGCAAATAATATGTCGGATCGTTCAGGGTCTCGCCATAGATTTTTGCACCAAGTTTGAAGCGTCTACGATCAAGTATGTGGGCATGAGAGCCATTCGTATTTACATGGCGAGCACCGAAACAGTCGCCAAACTTCGGGGCACGCCAGAGGCCAAGCGCTTTGAGCTACAGACCTGCGGAGCACAAGATAAGCTCAGCTAGGTCTGACGATGTTCTGGACCCAATTTGGAGCCGATCGGGCGTAATCCCTCGGAGGAGTTCGTTTTGCGTAAACGAAATTTGAACCAAAATGGCCGACTTCCTGTTGGGTTTTGGGCTTCGCCATAAGAGGATTTTTTGGTCATCTCGCATTGATAAATATGTCTGCCGACTTTGGTCCGCTTTCGTTAACGTCATTTTTTTCCCTATGGGTTTTTGAAAAGTTTGTAGGGGGCGCTATTTTTCCATTTGGCCACGCCCACATGCGAAACCACAACTCAACGCTAAGTTGCCACAGGTCCCACGTGCGTCTAAAATTTCATCCGTTTCTCGGCTTGGGAAAGGGGTCGAAATGGCGTTCGAAGTGGGAGAATAATAATAATAATTAAAGCCGCAAGCGGCGATGGCGGGCCCTCGCTCGCCCATGCCACCGCGGGGCCTGAGGCACGCCGGGGCCGTGGCGCGGAGCAGAAATGGAGAAAAAACCTGGAAGGAGGCCAAAAACGCAATGTTTCGTTCATCCACCAGGGGGCAGTCACCGCATGTGGTGTGGTGCGTTCAGGGGCGGCCCCTCATCACTCATGTGAAGTTTGGAGTGAATCGGACAAAGCATGAAGGAGTTATGAGCAGTTAATGGTTCGTCCACCAGGGGGCAGAAATGGGATGCGTGCAGGTGCGTTCAGGGTCAGTCCCTCATCACACATGTGAAGTTTCATGGAAATCGGACAATGTTGATGCAAAAAATGGCACTTCCTGTTTCCACTAGGGGGCGAATGAGTGAGATCGTCTATGAGCACATAGAAACGTTGAGGTCGTGACCCTGGACCTGTGTACCAATTTTCATGTTGATACGAGTTCATTAAAGCCATCCAAAGGGCAAACGTATTGTCATGGCGAGGAATGATAGCCACGCCCCCACAGGGACGCCATTACTCGTAGCTTCACAGTCTTCATAATGTAGCTTCACCAACTGGTTCTGCATGTTGTAGAAGTGGAATGAAGTTGATGGGGCAAAGTATGTACATTTTCAAAATTTAGTACACTTCCTGTTACCACCGGGGGGCGCTATGAGTTACGTGGGAAGTGAATATATCGGAACATTCAGGGCGGAGCCATCATCATGTCCAGCAAGTTTGAAGTTGATTGGATGAAGTATGTGGGCGTGAGAGCCACACGTATGGACATGGCGAGAACGCCAAAGTCTGATGAGCGCTGGCAGCCACGCCCTTTGACCTACGGACTCACGGAGCACAAGATAAGCTCAGCGTGGTCTGGAGATGTGGTGTACCTAATTTGAACTTGATCGGGCGAACGCTCTGGGAGGAGTTAATTTTAGGCGGGAAAAATCAAAACCAAAATGGCCGACTTCCTGTTGGGTTGAGGTCATGAGGTCAAGAGGCTTTTTTGCATATCTGGGTATAATACATATGTGTACCGAATTTTGTGAGCATAGGACAAAGTTAGATAGGAAAATTGTCTATGGGAATTTTTGACTTTGTAGGGGGCGCTATTCCGCCATTCTGCGTCGACCATGTGCGACCACCCAAAAATATCGAATTTCGGATCAGGCCGGACGTCCGTGCAAAAGTATACGCATTTTCGCATTTGGGAAAGGGGCGAAATTGAGGCACGAAATGTCGGAAGAATAATAATAATAATAATAATAATAAACATTACAATTTCAATATAGCATTTTTCCCCGGGGGTCTTCCATACCACATGATTACTTGATTACTTGATTACTTTGGGGTCACTTGCACTTTGGGGTCACTTGCACGTTGGGGCATGAACGAATTTCAATAGGGCTTTCGCCAGGCGACTTGCAGTCGCCGCTCGGGCCCTAATAAACATTACAATATCTGGGGTTTTTGCTGCCAGGTCTATGCAGTACTTGAGTACTTGCTTGCTTACTTGTTGTTACTCGTCGGCTGGCACGTTGACTAATGTGCATGTCGAATAACAATAGGGACCTCCCTGGGTCGTTGACACAGGCTCGGGCCCTAATAAACATTTGCATTTCGGGGAATTTTGCGCCAGGTCAGTGGAGTACTTGATTACTTGGTTGGTTACTTGTTGTTACTCGTCGGCTGGCACGTTGACTAATGTGCATGTCGAATAACAATAGGGACCTCCCTGGGTCGTTGACACAGGCTCGGGCCCT